>NC_046294.1:67766064-68069095 GCF_004115265.2 Rhinolophus ferrumequinum | reverse complement strand
ACCATCCCAGGGCATCACATGGTATGACCTGTGGTTTTCACAAAATTAATGGAGATTCAGTTCTTGGACTAGTTTTGAGCCTGTGGCCACTCTACAAAACCCTGAGGACACCTTGGCCATCATTCACCTTAGGTTCTCAGGGCCCTGAGAGCCGCCCAGGCTGATCGCCTGCCACCGAATGTTTCCCAGGATGCCATGGGGGTTTTCCCTACTGTAGAAGCCGTAAGCAGCTGTGGGGATGGGCTGGCTGACCAGGAGTGAGGCTGGCTGCCTTGGGTGATGCTGCATTAGCTGGCATTAGTGTTGTTTGCATATTGTAGAGACAAATTCTTTATCAGATAAAAACTTGGCAAATTTTGTCTCCCAGCCTGTAACTTGCCTTTTTAAACTTTCTTAATAGTGTATTTTGAATAACAAAACATTTTAATGTTGATGAGCATCAATTATTGAAAAATTTTGTTTGTTTTTTGTTCTATTTAAAAAATGATTGATTAATCTAAAGTAAGATTTTTCTCAACTTTTCTTTCCTGTTTTACAGTGTTACTTATTACATAGAGGTCTATGACAGATTTCAAATTAAATTTATATGATCTGATCTAAGTGTCAAATTATTTTTTGCACATGAATACCCAATTGTTCCAGTACTATTTGTTGAAAAGGTTATGTGCTTATTATTGAATGCATTGGTATATTTGTTAAAAATCAGTTGACTATATGTGTTTCTTAATATTTACTTTATCTTGATTTATATATATATGTATATATATCACATATATATACATATATATTACACATATATATATGTAATTTATATATATAAAATCTCCATGTGTACATGGCAATGACTACCTGCACATATTACTATAAATTTATAGTTAACTTTTAGAAGTGGATACCATAAACCCCCAAATTTGTTTTTCTTTTTCAAAGTTATTTTGTCTCTTCTAGGTCCAGATAAACCATAGAATCAACTTGCTACTTGCTACCAAAACTTTTGGGATTTGATTGGATTTTTGTTGAATCTATAGATTAATTTGAGTATTAGCATCTTATAAATAACAAGTCAATTCATGACAGCATTTATCCCTTATTTAAAACTTTAAATTTTCTCAGCTCTGTTTCATAGTTTTTAATGTACAGGTTTTATTGGTATTATTTTATAAAAATCTAAGCATTTTATATATATATATATATGTATATATATATATATATATAATTTTTTTTCTATATTAGGAGGTGCTATTTATTCAGTTTAAATTACCAATTTTATTTTTTCTTACACATAGAATATCATTCACTTTTTTATGCCAATCTTGTATTCTGCAACCTTGCTAACCTCACTTATCAGTTCTAGTATTTTCTTGTAAAAAAAAAGATATACACAGAATATATATGTGTGTGTGTGTATATAGATGTGTGTGTGTATAAAGATGTGTGTACATAATATAATTGTATATATAGATGATCATGTATCTGTGGAGAGAGGCACTGTTATTTCAAATAAAGGTTTTTAATTCTTTTAATTGCCTCATTGCATTGGCTAGATATTCCAGTACAAAGATGAATTTAAATGGTGAAAATACAAGTGTAACACACCATGTGAGAGATATATGGGGTTACACTATTATAAAGTTATTACATTGTCTAGGAGAAAAATATAGGTAACGGTTAATATTATACTTTGTTAATTTTAAGATAATGCAATGTAATTTCTAGACAAATCATTAAAATAGAAGAAAATAATGCATATAACTACAAATTATTAAGGATAAAATAAAATAAAAATATTCAATCAGAAACACATGGAAAGTAGGGAAAAAAGGAATAGAACAGATGGGGCAACCAGGAAGCACATAATAAGATTGTAGATTTAAATTTAAAAACTAATTATAACTAACAATTGTCACCCCAATAAATTTAAATAAAAAAAAGAGGAAATAAAAAAAAAACTAATTATATAAACATAAACACACATACTTGAAAGAAGGAATAAATGCTGTTTCGAACAGCCAAAAAAAAAAAATCAGGCTTAAAAGGTATACAAAAATATCCTTCATGAAGTTAGATGGACAATTCCTAAACAAAATGTTAGCAATACAAAGTCAGCAAAATAAGAATATTAATCATCAATCTGTTTGTGTAGCAGGAATACAAGATTATTTTTTAAATCAAATTTAAAAATCAATTTTAACTGTATTAATGCATTAAAGATGAATTTGTATCTTAATACATACAGAAAAATTATTCGATAAAAAAATCACCAACCTTTAATGATGAAAGCCCACAGAAACTCAGAATAAAATAGAATTCCCTTAATTTAATTTTTGAAAAATGTCTAGTAAAAAAATTCATAAATTATCCATACTGAATAATAAATTTGTGGAAATCAATTCTGAAGAGTAATGAATCAGGTAAACTTACTTCATTCACTTCTGTTATATACCATACTGAATCACTTAGCTTACGTAGTAAAGAACAAAAAATAAAAGTAAAAGGATTGAAATAGAAGACAAATTAATCATTTATTAATAATATATAGAATAAGTAGGAAATCCAAATGGGTTTTCTAATATTTTCTTTTTATAATTCATAATCTATATGTGTGGAGATAAAATTTAATTTTCAAAAAATAATTTTATATGCATATACAACAATATACAAAAGGAAAATATAAAATGTTTCAAAGCATTATATACATAGGAATAATGATGAAAATGTAAGACCTTTAATTCAATGCCATAAACCATAAATAATATTGAGAGACATAAAGAAAGATATAAATACATAAAGAAGAAATCATATATACATACATACCTTTGAGGACTCAGTGTATTAAACAGAACAGTTCTTTTCAAACAGATCTTTAAATTCAAATCAATTCTAATAGAAATCATATTACATTGTAAAGATCTGCAAACTCATAAAATTTATATGAAATTCAAGAGAATAAGAATAGTCAGAACCACTTTAAGAACTAGATTGGGACACCTCTCTACTATATCAAAATTTGTTATAATCGTGTATTACATTTAAATTTGGAATGTTATTAGAACAATGAATACAATGGATGCCAGATATAGACCCAGATTTATTCATAAGTGGCTGTCTTAGTCCATTCAGTGCTGTAACAAAAATACCATGGACTTGGTAGCACAACAAACATTTATTTCTCACAGTCTCCTCAGTGTGGCCTCTTATGGTAGAACTGGTGAGGGCGTTCTCTGAGGTGTGTTTTATAAGGGCACTAATCCCATTAATGAGGGCCCTGCCCTCATTTCTTAATCACCTCCCAAAACTGTACCTTCAAGTACCATCAGTTTGGGGATTAAGTTTCAACATAAGAATTTTGGGGAGGCACAAACATTCAGTCGGTAGCAATCCCTATAGTTTTGCCATTCCAATGCTATAAGACTGTATTCATACACTACATAATTTTTTTGGTTTGGCTTCTTTCACTTAATAAAATACATTTATGACTTATCCAAGTTGTTGCAAGAAAAACTGGCACACACATTTTTGTTCAGAACCATTTTCCATAAGAAATTATTGATATGAAAGCAATTGTTCATGTGAGTGGTTTCATAGAATGGAACAGAAGTAAAATTCCACAATTTTCAAGGTCTGGATTTTTTATTTGCATGAAGGAGTGTTTAAAAAATCAGATTCCACGTTTTATTTCCTAAAATATTATTGACCAAGGCAAATGAAATATAAGTAATCTTTAAAAAAATCTCTTTTTTGGATTCATTCATAATCAAAGGTTTAACTTAATGGCTTTTATCCTATTATCTCTCTTCTCCCACCCTTTGTTCCTCTATTACTTGCATCCCTAGCACTCTTTCTGATCCACTACCTTGACCTTCTGGACAGTCAGAAACCTCCAAAGCTCAACTACTTCTTATAATTAAATCATAGAATCCTTAATACTATTTTACAACATTCAGGATTATGTCCTAATGCAGATGTGAAGCCAGATCCACATTTTGTTATTGACTTTAAGCCAGAAACAGTAGATTTACTCAGAAGTAAAAAATTTGGAATGGAATATAATCCTTCTCCAGATCCCCAACTTCGGGCTGAGCATTTAGAAAGAGTTTGGAACAAAAACACAATAAGACTCAGAATATAAGCGTATATTTTTGTCATTTATTTCTCTTACTTCAGTCATAAAGCATCAGAGGAAAAGTCTCTTGATGAGGACACATGAAGATACTATAAGCAGAACAGTTACTGAGAAAACAATTGTTCTAAAGTACCTAAGAAGCTGAGGGGGAAAAATGATAGGTGAGAATGAAACTGCTTTGAGCGGAATACAATTGTTAAATTTCTCTTTTTACTATTAAATTCTAATAAGAATGGTCTCTGAATGCTAAAGGAAATCTGCAGATTTGTATTGATGTCAACAATATAATAACTGTCATAAAACCTGAAGACCTCTCACAACCTGTCCCTAAGTGAGGTAGTAGGTATTTCTAATAATCCACAAACTATTCTCCAATCTCAGATCATAAAGTTACATGTGGATTCTTAACTAAGGAACACTCTTTCTTTTTCCTTTATGATACTACATGCATTAATGAGTAGAGATCTATTGTAAATGATAACGTCAAATTATGTATTCTCCCAAAGTTTGTTTTTCTGGAAAGCTCGAGGATTCTCTTATTTGTAATTAGATTCTAACTAATTTGGACATTGACTTTCTTATATCTTTGTGTCCCAATCAGACCAAATTCAAGATCTCCATGAAATGCCAGACTCTTTGAGGGCAAAATTTCTTTCAGATTAGCAAAATTAGGATGCATGCAATAAGTTTCAAATCAACCCACATGTTCTATCTAAGTGTGTACACAACCTTTAAAAACTAGCAGCTAAACAACTACTAAAATCAATAGTTGAAAATCAAATAGAAAACAATCATACTTTGTACCCTTAGTGAACTCTTATTCTTCCTGTCATGAAACCCAGTGGAAAAGGGTATTGATTTGTTCAGGACTTTAGAGTCGTAAATAATATAGTTATCCTCCATTTCTATATGGCATTCAACCCAATGTTTATTTTATCTTTAGTGCCATCTGAAGCCACATATTCTATTATTATAATCTATGTTCTGTTTTCTTTAGTGAGCCATTGGATTGAGATAGTCAAGACTTGTCTTTTCCTAGGAAAATCAGCAATATGCCTGAATATCAATGTCCCAAAGGTTTCCTGAAGAACCTTTCTCTTCACATGTGCACAGTCATATACATAAATTTAAATCTGCTTGTGAATATACCTTTATCCAATAAATAGGCAGATGCCTTTGGCCGTATTATAAAGATGAGATAAGCCTTAAATATGATTCCATCTATGTACTTAATGTTCTAGTTTAGAAAGGATATAACATTACCAAAAAAGAGTTACAGTTCAGACCAAACTAAGTGCATTAATTAAGATCATTTATCCTCCAAAATAAATTTACTTGTAAGAGATAAACAGTCATTTACTACTCTCCTGAGCTGTTTACTAAGATACAGTTAAGGAATTCTAGTTTCACTGGCTACTGCATACAGTGGGTTTCCTACTCTTCTGAAATAGTCCAACTTCTGTGTGACTTAATTAAGTCATGGGAACCAACAATCTTACCTGGGAACCAAAATATTAATGGGAATGTTGTGATGTAACATTAGCTTTTCAACACTCCCTCCTTGAAACTTTCTAATTATCATAAACCTTCAGGGTTCATTATGACTCACAGTTTCCCCATCTCAGAACAAAAGTGATTCCTTGATCCAAAAATAAAAATAAATGGAATAGGACTTCACGAAACATAAATTCTACTACTAACTTTTTGTATCTACTGATTTTCTGGACCTCAATTTTCTCATTTCTAAAGAGAGAGTCAGTGCAGACATTTTATTCTCTTAATTAAATTTCAATGAATCTATGACAAAAGACAAGACATTTTCATGATCAGACACATTTAATTAATTATGTGAATGATGTGTAACATTTAATATTTTAATATTTTCCTTTTTGTCAATCATTTCAGTACCAAGATGCAAAATATACATTCTTTAGATACACTGTGTATCTCAAGGTCATTTATTTTAGGGGAAGCATTTTGTACTTATATCCCTGCTTACATCTGAGATTTTTTAATATTGTTAATGGTATCTGGAATCAAGCAAAAATTAATCAAAATTGGATATTCTTACGTGGGATTTTTGTCAGCCGTTTAGATTGAGAATAGGATCTGTTGCCTTGATTTATTGAGGAACTATTGGCTCAATTTGCAGCAGAGTAAAAATTTTTATCATAATGCTTTTCTTGGAATTTATCTGTGTTTCCATGTTCAAATGTATAACATCCAGAGTTTTAAATGCTACTTGCCATCTCTTGTCCAAATAAATATTCCAACATAGAATTATCCAACAAAAACAAATAAAGCCTGACATATATAGTTGCTGAAACAACAACCACTGGAATCCTGATGTGTATTCACAGCTCTTCATACCATAGCATGGATTAGACTGATCACTGTCCCTGTCTAATTCCAGCTCGGTCTGAAGAATGACTATAAATTGGAACTGAGCATTAAAGTGATATATTTATATGATTTACATACGAATGTAGATTACCTATGTCAATATGACTTAGCTGTGCTTTCCTGGAAAACCTCTGGATGAGACAGATAAGACTGTAAACCAATAAATAACTTCACTATTATATTCAGGAAATTCTCACCAATAGATATATAAGGTATAGTAGTCTACTCAGTTGGACAACTTGTCAACTACTTATCAACTAGTTTGCTTGTCAAGGCCCATTTTCAAATGGTCTTTCCACTGTGTCAACTAATTCTAAACAAATTTATATATATCACAATAAATATATATATCATAATAAATATATAAATATATATTACAAACTCTTTATATATATAAAGTCTTTATATATATCTATATATAATCCATCACAAACTCTCTCTCTCTCTCTCTCTCTATATATATATATATATATATATATATATATATATATATATATACACATATATATCACAAACTTTGCCCTACCCAAATAAATTCCCCACCTTGAGAGACCTGCTTTAAATTACATGGGCCCAGATTAAAAAGCCCTAAAATCATCTCACTGCTTTCTTCCCCTTTGAGACATTGGTAAGAAGTCAAGACAGTGCGCTCCCTTATTGCAGTAAGTCCAAATAACTTTAGCTTTACTTCATTAACAGGTCTTCTTGTCACATTTTGGGTGAGTTCAACAGTTTTCAGTCATAAGAGATGCATGGAGACTACATGGAATAGGACATCATGAAATGTATATTCTACTACTAACTTTTTTTGTCTATTAACTTTCTGGACCTCAATTTTCTCACTTCTAAAGTGAGAGTCAGTGCAGACATTTTATAAGTTTCTTTTAATTAAATATCAAGGACTCTATTACTAAAGACAAGAAATTTTCATGATCAGACACATTTAATTGATTTTCGAATGATTTGTAACATTTAAGGTTTTCCTTCTTGTCAATCATTTTAGTACCAAGGTGCTATACATATAATTTTTAGATACACTGTGTGCCTGTAAATCCAGTACATCTATTATTTCTAATGGCTGGCGCCTTGCATTACCTTCTCATTTTGTATTTAAATAGGACTTATTTTTATGGTCCACAATTAAGTTCTTAACCATGATATTTACAGAGTTTATTTATTGCTTTCTGCACTTCTGGTATGAGTACAACAGAAGGCTCATATAGTAAACAGATATACACAATTCATTTTTTTAAACTGCTCCTTCCCCATGGGTAAATCTTTTGCTTAAAAAAAAAAATTCAAAACACTTTTTAAAAGAACAAAAAAATTTGTCCTCGCCTACAAACAACAATAATGGCTAGTGTTAATCGGTGCTGAGTTTCTTCAGGCAAAGTCAAACATTAAAGAATGCTCTGGGACTCCTGACATCCCTGATCTCTTAAGTACTAAGGACTTCCCAGGAGCACAGATAATCTATTTTTGTTAGAAACACCCTGTGAAATGCCTTTTAAGTGTTTTTTTTTTCCCCCCTCTGGACTCATGACTTCATTATTCTTTTCTTCAGGCAATAAGAAATTTGAATATTCTTTTTTTTAAATCATTTTGTGTTTGGGAATAATTTTCTCGAATCTGTAAATATTGGCAAAAATGGTCATAATCCTATCTAAATTATAATTATCAATAAATCAGCAAAGTAAGCAGCTCCTATTGTTCGTTATGTGGGTACAGTTATTATGGGTGTTTTGTAGGGTGACAAATAAATACATTTAATAGGCACTCACCTCAAAGCGGTAACCACCAAATTAGGAAGAAAATATATATATGTATGTGTGTGTGTGTGTGTGTGTGTGTGTGTGTATAATATATATATATATATGTACATATAATATATGTATTAATATATATAAAATATGTATTATATATATTATATATACACATATATACATATAATATACATATACATATATACATATGATATACATATAATATATATACATATATATGATAAATGATACACATATAATATACATATACATATACATATATACATATATACATATAATATACATATACATATATATACATATAATATATATACATATAATATATATATGATAAACTCCCATAAATAGAAATAACAATAGAATATGACATTTTAAGAAATATGACAGTCATACTGAAAGGTGGAGAAATTCCAAAGAGAGATTAAACATCACAATAAGGTTTCATAAATAATGTATGGTGAAAAAATTAAACAGAATTTGAACAGACAAAAAAAGTACAGTCAGAGATAATGCATACACTGAGCAACAATTGTGGCTACAGTTAAGAAACTTTTGGAAGCAGTGGCTAAGTTTGATTAATTGTAATTGATGATATTTGCAAAAGAAAGATATAAAAATGAACACAATATTTTTTCCCTAAAGTGACAGTGATTTTCTTAAGTCCTAAAGTTGTTATTTTTACATTACTTATTTTTTTCCTGGAGAATTATTTTAATATCAAATGTCATCCTTATTACAAAAGTAATAAATGTTTATTATGAAAACTTCAAATCACACAAACATATATAAAGTAGACAACATAACTGACTGCATCTCACTTTCCAAAGATACCTAATATTAACTCTTTGCAATGTAATATGCTGCTATGATATGACCTTTTCTATATGGACTAATTTATATATATGAGGGTTTTCTTGCTGTCAGCATTAAACAGTGTTGTAAAATTACTTTTTATCACCACACTTTGGTATGAATTCTTCCAGCTTTTGTATTTAAACATACATAAATTTACTAAATAGGTTCTTGCTATTCTGTTTAAATTATTTTAATTACTTTTCAATATTTCAATATTATCAGTAATGCAACTTTTAAGCATTTAGTTTTGCATACTTGTGTGAATAGTTATATGAGATAAATTCCTAGAAGTAAAATAGCTAATTTAAAGGTTATACACATTTTGAAATTAGGTTCCTGTAAACAATATATGAGAGCACCTGTTTCTACTCACTGCAGAATACTGCAAAGCATTATTGTATTTAAAACAAGCTAGTTAATTAACTGTTAGGGTTTATTAGTTGTTTCTTATAGCAGAGGCACTATTTTAAATGTTTAATATGAATTACCTCACAAAATACATATGAGATAGGTCATCCTTTTTCAGATGAGGAAACAGAGGCACTGGGATAGTAATAATTGCCAAAGTCATACAGGTGTAGATGGCAGAATGTGGATTCCAACTCAGTCTGTCTCTACATCCTTCCCCTTTACTACATTCCACTCTGCTGCTCACATGCAGGCTTATTTTAAAGATAATAAAAAGGACATCACAAAATTAAATAATATATAAATTTGCACAGTAGGTGTAGAATCTGAAATTTGCATCTCCAGTCATAAGTAGATTAGTTAAAATATAACCTATTACAACCTACATTTAAAATAACTGGATGGCATAAAAATAAACACCATCAATCAAGACTATTAAAAAAAAAAAAAACCTATCCAAAAAGTCATCAATAATGAACAAACCTAGGGACAATCTTTAATGTTACAGTAATCTAATAAATTGAACATAAAAAAACTTCCATAATACTAGGAACTTATAAGTGAGGTTATTTATGAATATATTAATTGTATTCATATAGTTTGGGCCAGCTCAGTTACTTCAAACAATTATTCATAGATCTATTTCTGTTATCATGTTTTAAGAAGTGTGATGCCAACATATCACCACAGATTCATGCCGCAGGAAAATGTGCAAATGTGATTTTGAAAAATGCAAATCAGGCTCCACAATGCATGCCCACCCATAAAAGAAGCTTGATTGTGCCTCTTTTATTGCAATATTTTTGCTTGTTTTCCCTGTAACATTAGACAATATTTAAGTAACTGTAAATTGGTACTTTGGTTTCTGAGGAAGTGAATATGTTAAAGAGCAGAAGGTGACATAAAAAAATGAAAATAAAATAAAAAAAAAAAGGCTGAGAAATTTGCCTCTGAAATAAGCATATATGTGTGTGTGTGAGTGTGTGTGTGTGTGTGTGTAGATATATATCTACATATATGGAGATAAAGGTTATATATCTACATATGTAGAGAGACAGGTTTCTTTCTCTCTCTCAAACACCCAAATAAATATATACATATGTATATATGTGTATATATACATATATATACATACACATATATACATATATACATATATATACACACACATATATACACATATATATGTATATATATATATATAAAACACATATATGTGAAAATTATAATAGGTCACAAATATTTTATAGCTTTGCTTCTTAATTTTGAAGACAGTGATACATTGAGTATGCATTTGTAGGTATTACATTTTTATAATATATTCAATATATAGTAATGTGTGCTAACATATAAATGTGTACATATAAAAGATATACATGTTTAAATATATAAATTGTGAAGTAGTATATTGAGGATTCTTGAAAATGGAATGTTGGTCTTTCATTGTTTGAGATTATTGTGCTCTCAGTATGAAACTTATACATTTGTAGAAACATTGCAGGGAAATACCAAGAAACTTTAAAACCGAACATGATAACATTGAATTCCTTGATTCTCATTATGCATTTTGATATCTTTTAGCATTTACACACAACAAGTCTAAAAAATAAAAATATTGTAAAGAGTGAAAAACAAAAACACCACAATGTGAGGTTTTATGATTGCTAATAATCTCGGCAAGTTTCTCACAGCAGTATGTTGTATAACAGTGAATGTAAACATTTGGGTCAAACAACTAGAGCATAATTAGTAACAACCACTTGTGGGAAATAGATTTGATGAGTCTTCTACATCGCTTATTTATAACATATTTTTATATGAAATTGCATGTATTTTTGCGACATAAGTCTTTGTGAACTCATACTTGATTTCTAACTTCTGCACAAACCAAAGGAACTGTTCATAATGTCACAGGGCTTGTTGACTGCTTCACTCAATAATCTGACTTAACCAACAAGTATGTAAATATGGTTAAGATATTATTCTTCTCTGGTATTGTATGGCTCTGAAATTATGATAACTAAACTCATAGAGGCCTTTAGTTTAATTATGCTCATCTATTTAGTTATTCAGTCTCTATTTTTAGACAGCCTTTCCAATTATCTAACATTTTATGCCAATAACTACATAGGTAGTAGCTGAGAATATTATGCATTTCTTTTACAAATTTTTAGTACCCTATACTTAAAATATAAAAATGTTACAAGATTAGAACTGTCCCCAACCTAATTCCCTGTCCCAGTGTTAATAATGGGACCAAGCAAAAATGTCTTAGCTGCTTCTTCAGAAAATATCTACTCCAAAGAGATAAGACTAAACCAACGAAATAGATTACTTGTCAGGACTGATAGCTTGCTCATCAAGAACCATATCAAGAAGTTCTTTTTGCTGTGCTCACCAATCCAAAGGCATTTCATTATCAATTCTTCCAAATCCTAATCAGTTTTCCATCTCACACGACCTGTCTTATTATCCTCCTTATTCATTCATTGTGAGATACTAGTAAGACTTGGGCAGAGTAGGGTTCTCCCTTACTACGGGAAGTCTAATATATTTAGCTATACCCCAATAGCCTTTTTGGTAGTCTTTTGGGGAGCTCCTTTATGCCCTTGACCCAGTTCAACCAATGTGAACATTTGCCAAATTTACTTTATAAATCGCTCTCTTTTGAAAGTTTTTGTTCAAACTACTGGAGGTACAATCCAGACATCATGTCCCTTCACTCCTTAATGATTCAGAGTGTATTTTCTAAGAACGAGGACAGTCTCTGACATAACCCCAGAATATTTTTCAAAATCAGGAAATTTAGCATTATAAAATACAATGTTGAATGTGCAATGCATATTATAAATCTTCCTAAAGCAAATTTAAACCTGTGTAAGTATTATGCACAATGTAGCAGAGATCTGACTTTTTATTCTACTTATAAACGAGCGAGTTAGCATTCTGCTGTGTGTATATATCTCTATTTCTGTCTCTTAGCTCTTATTTCTATCTCTGTCTTTGTATACTGTGTATATAAGCATATATTATATATGTATGTCGTGTGTGTGTGTGTGTGTGTGTATGTGTGTGTGTGTACTCATGTAGAGTCCCTACGTCTGAGTCAGAGGCAGACATTTTATTACTCATTACCAAATCAGCAGCTAGAGCGACAGCTTCAGTTTTCCAAGCCCCAATCTCAACCGCATAACAGGGCATAAGACAGATTATACCTGCACATGCAATAAAATGCATTATAGGATAGTGACCCCAAAATTAGGAAAAGTTTTAGTTACATCCTCCCCTCCAGAGAGAGAGAGAGAGGAGCTTTATCATTATTCTGGAATCTATTTGGAGAAGGAGAGGTTTATATCTTTACTTCCAAAGTTAGTGAAAACCCGTTAGTTAAGTTGTTTGTAGGGGTTAAAAAACAAACTTTTGGAAATGAATATACCATACCTCTTTCTAGATATTTCCAAATGAATGCCTTACCTTTGAGAAAACTTTGAATAACAGCAATGGGGACTTCAGCATTTTTATATCCAAAGAATGCAGGAATGGGAATGTTAGAAAAGAGACCCAGATGCTGGTCTTGATAAGACATTTTTCTGGAACACTATTATTTTTACTTAGATTATAAGTGAAGCCTTGAGGTTTGATAAAATTTATGGACGGGATGCCTTCAACCTGCAGCTTGCACCACCCTTGAATGGGAGAAAACTAAAGGCTTATTTTAAATTTGAGCAAAAGGAAATATTAAACTACTATAAAATTTGTAGGTTTGGATGACAAACACAACAGCAAATTATTTTAATCAACTTTCTCAGTTTTCTAAATATTGCTTAAATCAACTGCAATGAATAATATGGCAGTTGATTACTAAAATTCATTTTTAAACATCTCGGCTGAAAAAAATAAAGGTTTCAAACATAAATAACAAGTCAATCTGAACTATAACTCATTGAATAAGCTCAGTACTGAATCCTAGTAGCTGTGAGATATTAAAAAGAAAGAGACATTTCATTAGTAAACATACCAGAACCTCCCATATTCTTTCTACCTTCACGTATCTATTTTATTTTGCTTAGAAGGAGGACAAAAGTAATAAAAATGTAAATGTGAGGGTTTTTTTTTTTTTAGAGTGTTGATTCAATGAATGTTTAAATGAAGTTAGAATAGACTTTTGGGAAATGAGAAAAGATATCCAGAGATGAGAGGTGATTAAATATGAAGAGTTTAAATGAAGAAATCAATAAAAGAAAGATACTGAGATCTATTTTAAAAGATCAGACAATATAGAGACATGATGACCTAGGAATAAATAAAAAAAAATAAAGACAAAAGATATTTTTTGAAGCAAGCTGAACGTCTGCATGAGCAGTGCCTTAGGTGGCCAGAGGCAAGTCATCTCAAAGAAAAAGGAATGATTTACTTGGTTTAGTAATCTAGAAGAAAGTATCTAAGGAAGCAAAAATGAAGAGAGGAGTATTAACAGTGAATGAGGAGAAGGTTGAATAGGGATTGTGTGTGTGTGTGTGTGTGTGTGTGTGTGTGTGTGTGTGTGTTGTGAGGGTAGGTATGTGTGGGAGTATGTGCATGCCAATTGTGTGGTTTGTATGGTGTATTAGTTTCCTAGAGATGGCAAAACAAACTACCACAAACTGGATGTCGTAAAGCAAAAGAAATGTATTGTCTCAAGTTCTAGAGATTGAAAATACAAAATTAAGACGTGAGTAGTGCACCATTCTCTCAGAAATCTATCTGGGAGAATCCTTCCTTGGCTCTTCATAGATGCTGATGGTTTTCCTGCAATCCTTGGCATTCCTTGGCTTGTTGCTGCAGAATTTTGATCTATGTCTCCATGGTTACATGATATTCTATCACCTCATGTGTCTGTTTCTCTTCCTGTCTGCCTATAAGAGTACCATGTTAGTTAAGCACCCATCCTACACCTGTATGATCTCATCTTAACTATATCTTTAACAACACTATTTCCAAATATCACATTCTGAGGTACTAGCAATCAGAACTTTATTTATTTTTTTGGAAGACAAAATTGAACCCGTAACATATGGAAAATAATATCCATTGATGAAGGGGTCCCATCTTCTTTCAGTTGCCACCTTCAAAGCATGCTCATGAGAAGGGTTTCATGTTAGTAATTAGATATATGGATTTGGGGAAGTATGTATCAATTATTTTGAAAATAAGCCAATCCCATTTCTGATAGTTTTGTCCTATGAAGTATTCCAAAATACATTAATATATAAAAAATTTCAATGTGACATTGTATGTGGTATCAAAAACTAAATGTACAATAGTAAAATTATAAAATACATTATAGTATTATTGATATGATATTTTATAATAATTAAAATGACACAAAATGTTATCATTAAGGCGATTTCTTATGATTTAATGTTAAGTGAAAATAAAGATAAAAATTATGTACATGATATAATCCTAAAGTTAAAGCTTAAACACTGAATGGAAGGGTATTTTTTCATACTTTTCTCCATTTTATTGATATTCATTGAAAACTGTAGGTGTGGATAAAAGAGGTTTGATAAAATTTATGGAGGGGAAACTTTCTTGATTAAAATAAATAGCTCATTCATTTTAGTTTAGCCAGTGAATCCATTGATTAAACTTTACCCACCTGGATTTTTAAAACTTTAGATTAAATCTGGCTGTTGCAGGTCATCTTTTCTTACACCTCTGCTGAAAACTTGTCACTGAGCACAGAACAAAAAGCCAATCATAGTCGACTACGATTTAATTGGGTGGAAGGTTTTGTTTAATGACCAGCCATTTGGAACCTTTCAGAAAATTCATGACCTCCTAATGAAAAACTGTCAGAGAAGTAATTATGGCTAAATGTGTCTGGATATGATCTTCACCAAAATAATGAAGAAAACAAGGTGTTGTACTCCCCTTTACAAAATATATATGCCCTATTGTTCTATCATTCAAACTGCTAGAAAGACATATTAAACTGAATTTATTTGTGTGACGAGAGCATAGCTACCCTATAACTGATAAGAAATAAGAAATAAATATAAATCTAGTCTATACCTACATCATATATACCTGGATATAGTTTATTAATTAACAATATTTTGTCAAAGATACCATGAACATAAAATAAAGTAGTGCTAATATAAAAAGTATCAGACTTTTGTCTCACTCTTGCCTAGACTGTAAATTCGTTCCTCAGGCCATTTTTAATTCTCTAGATATATCTTCCAGTTTTCTGAGTTATTTGCTTAAGTGTCTACTTCTTAATTTAGATTTTGGATACTGACTTCCTATTATGTATGGTAGTTGAGGGTTTTGGCTCACTTTAATATCCTCTACACACACACACACACACACACACACACACACACACACACACACATTATTTTATCCCCTCCTCCACACACACATACTTTGTACCTTACAATCTAAGATATGTCATACTTTTGGTTCATTGAGAAATCAATATTTATAGTATCATGACGAAGCAAATAACTTTTCGGTCTCAGTTGAAGAGTATACAAGGTCTGACAATTAAGTTTGTGAACTTGCTGCAACAATGTTGCTAACCTTTTTGATATCAGAGGGATTGTTCTTTATGAATTTGTACCAACTGGACAAATAGTTAACCAACTTTACTATTTGGAAATGCTGAACAGGCTGCATGAAAAAGTTAGACGACCTGGATTTTTCACCAACAATTCATGGCTCTTGTATCACAACAATGCACCAGCTCACACCGCACTGTCTGTGAGGAAGTTTTTTACTGGTAAACAAATAACTGTATTGGAACACCTTCCCCCATTCACCTAATCTGGCCCTTAATGACTTCTTTTTTTACCCAAAGATAAAGGTAATATTGAAAGAAGGACACTTTGATGACATTCAGGACATCAAGTGTAATACAACTCCAATGGCCATTCCAGAAAAAGACTTCCAAAATTGCTTTGAAGGGTGGATTAGGTGCTGGCATCAGTGCAAAGCTTCCCAAGGGGACTACTTCAAAGGTGACTGTAATGATATTCAGCAATGAGGTATGTAGCACTTTTTCTAGGATGAGTTTGGGAAATTAATTATCTGACTTCATGTTATGGTGATTTCTTTCTTGTGTGTTTTTCCCCCAAATTAATGTCTCACTTTTTTATTTTCCTAGTTTTCTTTATACAATTTGCAATTTTCCCAGTGCTTCAATGTCCTTTAATTTTTTTCAAAACACTTATGCATATCAGATAATAAAATCCATTTTTTTCCACAAAGACCTTCCTACTTTAGCCACCTATCATCCTGCCTAAAATGGATGAGGTGTCTTTAGGTCTAGTACTGGCTGCATCCTTAATTCTTGCTTCACAGGTATCATCAACAATAGCCTCTGATTGCTGGGTCCTCTATCTTCCTCTTTGAAGATTATTTTTAACTTTGGTAAAAATTTGGGAAAGGGTGTATGCCAAGTGATTTTCTTTTTTTCCTTCTGAAGCTAATTATTCTCTAAGAGAAATGTTTATTCTCTCTGGATGCTTTTAAGTTCTTAATTTGCAGTGTTATAAAACATTATGGTAACATGACTTGCTGGGTCTTTTTCATATATAGATATGGCGCATAGTCGGCCATTTTTATTAGTAGTACCATCATCATCATCATCATCATCATAATCGATTTGATAATTCCTTGTCTATCCCTCTCTCTCCCCATCTGGAAAGTCCTATTGGCAAGAGTTTAGGGTTCCTGTTTCGATTCTCTAATTCTGTTTCATTTTTGCTCATATTTTCCATCTTTTCATCATTTTGTTTTAATTTCTGTAAATTTTAATCTATATTTTTATCCTTCTATAATATCAAGGATGAATATAGATATGGAAACAAGCACCTCCAATTGCAATGGTTTCACACAACTAAGGTTTAATATTTTTACACAAGCTTAGGATGTTTCTTGTTGAGCAGCTTTGTTGGGTGACTGCTGTGAGCAGGGAACTGGGACAGATTTCTTGTACTCTGTGTCCCTGCTGACTTGTAGACCCTCAAAGACCTAGACATACCAAGAAGATAATGGCATATAGTACATGATATGGCCAGGACTGGATATCCCTGTATCATTTCTACCCTTACCGAGAACATAGCCACATATTTCCAGCTTGAAGCAAGAAAATTTTGTGAAATGTAGTTCAGCTGAGTGCCTAAACAAATGAGAGGTGGATATTGATAAGCATTCTCTTCATCAAGCAATTGCTATCTAGGTTGATATGAGTTTCTTAGTCAAAATAACCTGGAAGTCAAACTACTTTCACTAAGCTGGATTTACAGCAATATCCTTTATGAAATAGTATTTCTTTTTCTCCATATCTCCTTAATCCCATAGGATGTACGGCCTCTATTAAAAAACACCTCTACAAAATTAATTTTTCTTTGGATTCACAGGAACTTTTTCAAATGTCCTTACATGCATAGTCTTTTCAGCCACTACTCTGTGTCTACTGTAGTCTTCTGTTCCTGTTCTTATTCCATTCAGTGATGTCTAAATCTGAAGCATTCTGAAGTCATTTGTGCTAATATTTGATTTGCTAGATCTATAGAAGTGCTAAAGGAACTATTATACCACTTCATCAGGTGACACAAGAAAATCACCTCTCTGGAATGGTAATGTTTGTACAAGTAAATGTAAGTATTAGCTACTATTTAGACCCTGCATTTAGTATTTTCAGTCCTCACAGTAGCTCCCTGACTATAGTTAGCAACTATTTGAAAGTCAGGAAAACTTTGCTATTTACATATCTCTTCTCACCCAATTATATTCTATCCATTTGATTTCCATAGAAGTCAACACTGTTTGTAATTTGATGCCAGTACCCTGGCCCCAGGAGATTGGTCCAGGGATGATCACTTGAACAAAAATGGGTTAATAATTTTCTGTCAACAGGGAATTTGAAATTAAGTAAGGAAATTTTAGCTTAAGTTCCAATATATTCGTGAATTGATAAAATTTACAATTGAGTTTTTTAAAGGGCTATTTTTCTACCCATATGAACTTGTAAATCAACAAATACACTCTAGAGTTGAAGAGAAAGACAGACTGAAAAAAACAAAATATAAAGTCTGAGTGATTTTCTGTCCCTTTCACTATGCTCCATGGTTTGATTCCATTCCATTTGGAGTCTCAGCCACACACACATTTTTAAAGTTTATGGGATATCTTAGGAACCTTCTTTCTACTAACAAAGTCCCACTTTTTGCACAGTTTCCCATGGATTGAAATATTTACAATCCTAAGAATAATTTCCATTTCCAGAACTCTAAACTAAGACATCTAAAGATTAATTTTCAAACAACTACATAACTTATGAGTTGAATTCAAAGTTCCTGTTCCTTTTATCAGATAATATTGTACAGAGAAATATTTGATCTTCATAAAATTCTTAGAATATCTGAGATGAAGTAGCTACAGACAATATATTATAAATCAGCATAAGTATATGTATGAGTATTTAGGCAAAATTTGAATATCAGAAGATGAATGTATATTTCTTTTGATTACACCATAAAATGAGAAATAGCAATTGCTGTGGAGAATGTCCTTAACTGCATATTGCATTAGAAAATAACAAATTGTATTCCTCTGACAGTTAAGTATTTTAGAAGTTTGCCCAGAATATTTGTCATCTCTGTTAAACTTTGAGACTAGAGACAGCTAATTTTTAAAGAATTTAACACATTAACAATGGAATGTCAAAACATATCTTTTAAAATATGTCATAGACCAGCATAATTATTCTTTCTGCGTGAGTTAATCTATTGTAAAATGAATATTACTTTAAGAAAATATGTAGATAGATAACCATGATCAAAATTAATTGTGAATATATAGAAAATGTTTTGTTCATGATACTGTACTTATTCCTTTAGAAAACATCTTCTGCAACATAAGAAATAATGAGGCCAGTTTAACATAATCAAATGTCATGGAGTATCTTTAGCCAAAGTCAAAATTTGGTACTCAAATTTGGGTGACAGTTATTCTTATATTTGTTTCCACATGTTTTAATGCACGGAATTTTTTTTTTTTAATCTAAAAATGTGGATAGCTAGAAAAAATTAAGTAAATGGTATGGCTTCTGTTCTTTGATTTGGACAAATCTTTATTGTATTCCTTTACGGAGAGAGAAAAGATATAGTTAAAATCAGAAATAACTCTATTTAAGAAACTTTGTACACTGAAATCAACTAAAGTAAAAAAAAATATGATATTGTTCTGGTATAAAATAGTTTATTTGCTGATATAAAGTTAGCAGAGTTTTACTGCTTTAGGAAACCATAGGAAAAAAAGTACAGTTTTCTTAGAAGGCATCAGCAAAAATCAATGCTATTCCCTTATGTGCTTTTTACATTAGAGAAACTGAACGAGTGTGAGACATAAGGAAGATTCTAATAAGTAATCTGAAAAAATTTAATAATGTATCTGGTGTCCTAGTTCACTCATTTATGCATGAGGAGATAATGTGTATACTACTGTTGTTTTTAATGAATTCTCAAGCTTTACACATCTGGAGGCATTTGGAATATAAGATCAAATAGAAGCACAAGGCAACCATTTATTTGATTTGGTCACTTTTATTTATTTATTTTAATTAAAGTTTATTGGGGTGACAATTGTTAGTAAAGTTACATAGATTTCAGGTGTAAATTTCTGTAATACATCAACTATATATCACATTGTTCACCACCCAGAGTCAGTTCTCCTTCCATCACCATATAATTGATCCCCTTTACCCTCAGCTACCACCCGCCTCCCCCCTTACCTTCTGGTAACCACTAAACGGTTGTCTGTGTCTACGATTTTTTTTTTTTTTTTTTTTTTTTTTAGTTTCAGGTATCTGTGAGTTTTTGTGTCTTCATTTCTTTGTCTCGTTCTTTTGTTGTTTTCAGTTTTATATACCACATATCAGTGACATCATATGGTTCTCTACTTTTTCTGTCTGATTTATTTCACTTAGCATAATAATCTCAAGATCCATCCATGTTGTCGCAAATGGTGCTATTTCATCTTTTCTTTTGGCAGAATAGTATTCCATTGTGTATACATACCACATCTTCTTTATCCAATCATCTATCAAAGGATACTTTGGTTGTTTCCTTGTCTTGGCCACCATAAATAAAGTTGCAGTGAACATTGGAGTCCATATATCTTTACAGATAAATGTTTTCAGATTTTTTGGGTAGATAGCCAGGAGAGGGATTGCTGGGTCATACGGTAATTCTACTCTTAATTTTTTGAGGAATCTCCACACTGCCTTCCCGAGCAGATTGATGTGGGGAGCCATGATTTCTTGTTATTCTAAAGCCTTGCAGACTGGCTCAGTTTATGATTAACTTGTTTCAGCTTCTAAGGCATTATCTCTGCCTGCACCTGGAGGGTGCTTGCAAGCTGCTGAGGAATGAGGTGGGAGTGACCGGTTCTCGGACACTGAGGACTGAAGACTAGCAGGATAATTGGTGGGCTTTGTCATGAGATAATGACTTTGGGAAAGTTTCAAGGATTTTGTAGTTTGTATGTAAAAGTCATAAATTTACTCTTAATGAGATAATAGCATTGAGGTTTTTTTGATGATTTAGTAGTTTCTGCTTTTCTGTGTTTTAGGTAAAAGTTAACTTTCTGTGATGTAATGCATTCCTTTATCTGCTGACTGTTAAAACTGCACGTATTCTTAGGGTATATAAACGGTGGTAGTAAATAAAGCCAGTGCTTCAGCATCACTGGAGACCGATATCGCATCTTAATTAATTGTGAGTGTCTTTATTTAATTCCCACTCCCCCTTTCAGGTTCTTCGTTGATTCGTGGCTGCTGGTCGGCCACAGATTTACCAATCTGCATTCTTACCAACAGTGTATGAGGGTTCCTTTTTCTCTAAAGCCTTTCCAACACTTGTTATTATTTGTCTTGTTGATGGGTATTTGCAGAAAAACAGACACAAAGACCAATGGAATAGAATTGAAAACCCAGAAATAAACCCACATAAATACAGACAGATAATTTTTGACAAAGAAGCCAAAAACATACAATGGAGAAAAGACAGCCTCGTCAATAAATGGTGCTGGCAGAATTGGAAAGCCACATGCAAAAGAATGAAACTAGATTGCTGTCTGTCACCATTTACCAAAATTAACTCGAAATGTATCAAAGACCTAAACATAATACCTGAAACAATAAACTTTATAGAAGAAAACATAGGTACTAAACTTATGGACCTTGGGTTCAAAGAGGATTTTATGAATTTGACTTCAAAGGCAAAGAAGTAAAAGCTAAAATAAATGAGTGGGACTATATCAAACTAAAAAGGCTTCTTTTCTGCACAGCAAAAGAAACCCCTGACAAAATAAAGAGGCAACCAACTGAATGGGAGAAGATTTTTGCAAACAATGCCTCCGATAAGAGGCTAATATCCAAAATATATAAGGAACTCATACAACTCGATAACAAAAACAAACAAACAATCCAATTAAAAAATGGGCAGAGGACCTGACTAGGCATTTCTTCAGAGGACATTCAAATGGTCAACAGCATATGAAAAAATTTTCAACATCACTAATCATCAGAGAAATGCAAATAAAAACCACAATGAGATATCACCTCACACCAGTTAGAATGGCTATCATCAACAAGACTTGGTCACTTTTAAAATCCAATCTAGGAATCTTTAGTTCCTGGCAAATTGTTGGACTAAGTATCTGCATCGAAATTTTCCCTCTCTCAATCTTATTTAAAATAATGAAATATGCTTTCAAAAATATTTTTTAATGTAACGTCTTCTTAAATATATTCATGAGTTAGTGCTGAAGTAAGTCATACTCAGTTAAGTAGACATTGAGGGCATTTGCCTAACCTCATGAATTTGATCATAAGAGTTTTCAGACATGTGTGGTTTCAGAGAGATAAAACAAAATTCAGACAAATTTACACAAGGTTTAAAGATTAATAAATACCTCTTATACAACTAAATTCCAAATGGATTAGAAAAAAAATAGTTTCAACACAAAAATACATCTCCCATGGAGCTTATATTCTAATGGGGGGGCACATACAATAAATAAAATAATATACAATTTATATGACAGTGATAAATGCTATGGAGGAAACATAAGAGTGATAGGAAGTATTATGAAATTGGCATGTTAAATAGTTTGTCAGAACTGGCATAAAAGATGACATTTCATAAAATATCTGAAGTAAAAGAATGACGTATATCAGGTAAAGAGAATAGCCTGTGCTATATATATATATATATATATATATATATATATATATATATATATATATATAGAGAGAGAGAGAGAGAGAGAGAGAGAGAGAGAGAGAGAGAGAAATG
The DNA here is from genome assembly GCF_004115265.2 of Rhinolophus ferrumequinum. Taxonomy (NCBI): domain Eukaryota; kingdom Metazoa; phylum Chordata; class Mammalia; order Chiroptera; family Rhinolophidae; genus Rhinolophus; species Rhinolophus ferrumequinum. Next base: position 68,046,170 of record NC_046294.1, on the reverse strand, counting down.
TATACACATTTTAATATATATATACACATATATATGATATATATGATATATTTATGATATATATATATGATATATATATGTGTGTGTGTGTATATATATATATATTCTTCTACATCTTTGGTGATAATAAATGCATTTAAGAAAGCATCTCTCCTCTTCAGAGGAGAGATGCACGTGACTAAAAGAGTGAAATCTGACACTGAATATAGTCCCAGCAATACTGAACCTCACTTTCTTCTTAAACATCAACTTTTTTTTTTTCCTACCTGATGAATTTGGTCGTTGGTCCACTTACATTCTCTATCCAACCTCACTTGTTTGGAAATCTCATCCAACTTCATGGCTTCAAATACTAACTGGAGGATAATATCTCACAATTTATATTTCTAGCCAAGTCTTCTCCCCTGAATTTCATGTTTATATATACAATAGCCTATTTGTAGTAATCACAAACTTATCTTGTCTGAAATTGAACTTCTGATTCACTTCTGAAACTTTGGCTCCTCTCAAATTTTGCTTTCTTCCCAATCTCACTTAATGGCAGCACCACTTATTTTCTTTATCGGCAAAATCTTGAAGTAATCTTGATTTAATTATTTATTTCAAATTGTACATCTAATGCATCACGAAATTCCATTGTTTTCATTTTCAAAATGTATCTGAAATCCAGCCAACTTTCATTCATGCCCAAATCAATCTGTTCTGAGCTCTCATTGATATTAGCTCAGAAAATTTACAATGGACTATGCTGGTCTACAAAGTGCATCCTTGCCCCACTTCACTCTATTTATTTAAAAAAAAATAATGGAAGTGGCTATATTCAAATGTCAAGTCAGTGATTTATGAGATCAAATCCTTCAATGGCTTTACATATGATTCAGAAAAATATAAAATTCCTTATGATGCCTTAAAATAAGATGACCATATAATTTATCATCCAAATGGAGGTATTTTTAAAAATGCAAAGGGGCTGTAGTCACAATTACATTTGTCAACAGATGTAAAGTAATAAGATCTTAGAAAAATCTGAATATATGGTCATGGTACTTCAAAAGTCTTATACAGTCTTCTCCCCTGTTCCCCCTTTAAGCTCATCTCCTTCTATTAACCTTATTAATCACTGCTACAGCCATACTAGCCACCTTATCTTTTCTTCAAAATGCTAGGGGAACTTGCACAGTTGCACAGGCTATTCTCTTTACCTGATATACGGCATTCTTTTACTTCAGATATTTTATGAAATGTCATCTCTTATGCCAGTTCTCTCTGACAAACTGTTTAACATGCCAGTTTCATAATACTTCCAATCACTCTTATGTTTCCTCCATAGCATTTATCACTGTCATATAAATTGTATATTATTTTATTTATTTTATGTGCCCCCCCCCAATTAGAATATAAGCTCCATGGGAGATGTATTTTTGTTTGAAAATATTTTTTTCTAATCCATTTGGTATTTAGTTGTATAAGAGGTATTTATTAATCTTTAAACCTTGTGTAAATTTGTCTGAATTTATATATATATATATATATAGAGAGAGAGAGAGAGAGAGAGAGAACACTACAAAAATGTATACAAATGTATACACATTTTAAAAAAGGAAAACTGAATTAAAATAGTAATAATATATACCGATAACAAAAGAAGAATATAAGTCACGTTTGACTTCTGCAATTTCAAGAGGTGCTCAAAGTGTTTACCATCAGCGTCCAGACACTTCTGATTACAGTGAACTACTGCTTGAGCAACATTGACCAAAGTGTCCACTTGTATACATTTTTTTTGCACCCCCAGTATATAAAATCCTTCAGTCATATTGATTTATTTAGTAATTAAGGAGGTAAATAATTCCACATTTTGTGTTTTCAGACTATCAAACAGTATAAGAAAAATATTGATGACCTGACACTGAAGGTTGAGTAAAAATAGAGATTCAAGGATAAAAATGTGAGATTAGTAATTTGCTGCCATCACTGAATTTGGAGCTGCACTAATTTTCAGATGTTTGAATTAAATTGGTAGGTGAATCTTTTATTTCTATTTTAGTTTTCATCTCAATTTATACAATAAAATGTCATTTGTCAAAATTACAAATTCACTTGTCCTTACAGTTCTGCAGTATGTCTTTAATTATAGTTTCCCACTGCAAAAATAGTATATCTATAATTTTTAGAAACAACCCAAATATGCTATATTTTTTCTCTAAGGTTCTTTTTTTCCCCTTCATGACATTCAATAATCTCCTAAATTTCTCTGTTTTGACATTTTCTTTTTAGTAAAGAGGAGCAAGTATCAAACATTATCTTATTTATCAACTGAAACTTTATAGATATCAATTTAAAGAGAATTAGAATTACAATACTAGCATCTTTGTATCTAAACAAAGCAAAACTAGGTGGTCATGTGAATGACAAGCAATACCGAAGATACCAAAACCAGTCTCTTTAGCCATATCATCAAGACATGAAATGATTACATTCACTGAAGTACATTATCTGATTAATTATGCTGAAGGCATCAGGTAAATTAGATTTAGTCAAATAAAGCCAGACATAGTGATCCAATTTAGCTATTAAAATGTTGTTAAGTACATTTGGTAATGTTATCTTGTTTGAGGAGCCAGCTCTCCATTCAGATATTTTAAAGTCCAGAAATGTTTTCCATTCATCCCTCAAAATGACAGAATGATCAATAGTAGTCAAGAAAACAGAAGCTTACAAAAGTAGAAACCATTTAAACAGAAACAACTGCTTTTGAATATAAGGAGCCACCAAATGTGTTTACAGGTTACCTTCCTCCTCAGCAGTCTGGATGAGACAAGTTCCATCCCACTGGTTTATTGATGCCAGTTTGCTGAGCTTTTAAATATTTTATCCATTTTAATGTTTATTTTATTATGTTTTTAACTGTAGGGTATTTTTAATGTGAATCTCAAAAGGTTTTTTTTTTAATAAATTTAATTATTAATTATATTATAATAAAGCCATAAGGAAATATTTCACAATGAAAGGATAAATTAAGAATTTATAAGAGAAAGAAAAGAATTATAGAAGTCTACTGATCTTAAGAAAAGATAAAGCACACTAGAAAAAAAAGGTCAGGAAGGCAAGAAGATAACTTTTAAGAACCGAAGTATCAAGGATATCCAGAGTAACTACTATAGGTAACACTTTTCAAGCTAAAACTTTGGATATAAGCTCTTGCTTCATAGGGCAAAACAAATAAGTCAAAAGTAAGTATCCATTGTTAGCACTGTTTATCACACATATCTTTTTTATATTCCCAATATAATTTGCTATATATATTTATATATATCTATAAATCTATAGATCTCTCTCTCTCTTTATCTATCTATCTATCTATCTATCTATCTATCTATCTATCTATCTACACACACACACATACATACACACATACACACACTCTCTCATCTGTACTCCCATTTGGACTATTCTCTAATTTACTGTCATAAACATAACATATATAATATTGTTAGTATTGCTAAGGTTATCAAAGATAAGCAACTGAGTTAACTAACCATTCTTTCATCTAGAAATGATCTGGTTTTTGTATTATTATTATTATTATTGTTATTATTATTATTATTATTTAACTTCCAAAAAGATTGAAATATTTTGTGTCTAGATGGGGAGGTCAATGACAGCTGTCTTGGATTGTGAGTAGCAACAGCCAGATTGGGGGCAGCTAAATCATGAATCAGTGAGGTCCAAAAAAGCCACAAGGAGCTAGATTTTGGGCACGGGTGAATAGTGAGGACCACAGCAAGAAGTGAAGTAGACATTAGGCCGAATGATAGTGATAGACTTAGAGGAATTTCTGAGTGCAATGTAGGCAGCATGTCCAAATGGGGAAAAAAAGAAACACAGGAATCTGGAGGAACTCAAGGCCAGTGCAAAGTAGCAGGGCGATAGTTAAATTGTATAAGGAATAACACAGTATTTTATGCCATCCAACATTTTTTTTTCATCTTAGTGTCCGTGAAGATGCTTTTGAATCCAAATGTCATACTCCCAAATCAAGATAGTTTAAAAATAAGCTATGAAGCAGAGTTATGAAATGTACCACTTTAACAGAGCATTTCATCTCTGTTCTTTCTGACTCACATATATACCAGGAGTGCCAAAAACATGTACACATTTTAAGAGATGTTATCTATGTATTAATTTTGAAGTTGAATTGAATTATGGTAGCAATGTGTAGTTTGATGTTCACTCAAAAGATGGTGTTAATCAAATGAATGTTTGTGTCGTTCATTGTCTTACAATTTTAAGACAGCTTTTTCCTTTCTTAAAATGTGTAAACATTTTGACACTATATATATTATGTATATAATATATTATATATATATAATATATGTGTTATATATATATATATATATATTATATATATGGTATCCAGTACCTTTGAAACAATATTTTAAATGGTGGTGATGCAAATGGCAGTGAATCAAGTGTACTCAATCAAGTTAAAGTAGGAGGAGATGTTGAGTATCCTCACTTGTGCTAGAGTTCAAGGTTCTTATAACATGAAGCCAAAGGGAATTTGGAATTTTCATTGCTTCACAGTTTTCACAGGTGTCAATTAGTTATCTTTTGCTGGAAGGCACCAAAAAAGCTGTTAATGTGTTTTTGTTTGTTTGTTTGTTTGTTTGTTTGTTTTAAACATCTGTAAAAGATGTTTTTGGAGCTATAGGCTTACCTGAGACTAAAAGAGCTGTTATGTTAGGTAAGTTTAGGGCTCTGCCTGAGATAAGGTTCAGATCTCCATTTATTTTTATCATCGTTCTGCTGACAACCATGTCTCTTTCAGCCTACAAAACAGGGTGATATTGCATATACAAAATATTACTATTTTATTAGAAATGTTGGTCCATGATGTCGGAATAATATTTGGCTTTTAATTTTATTATTCTATCATAGATGCTATTTTTAAGACTCAGAATTCTGCTAAAATAAAATATGTGTGAGAGATCAATGAAAAAGAAAAAAGGAATGAGAAGAAAAATGTGTAAAGTAGGCTCCAGGTTTGTTACTAGAGGCACAAGATTGTCACTGGGGCCAAGTCCTTACTTTCTTTGTTCTGCAGTCATCTGTGTTGTCTTCCTCCTGTGGCTGGTTCTGGTAATTTAAAAAAAGAAAGAAAAAAAAAAAGGCTGCCTGGAACAACTAGAGGGCATTCTTCCTTTTATTATGTTCTTCAGGAGAGAGACAAAAACAGCATTCTCTTAAATACACAACAAAACAAAACAACAGCAACAAAAATTCTTTCCTTTCACATGATTGGCCCAACTCAGTTCAGGGGACTAAACCTAGACTAATAATTTGTCTGGAGAATGTCTTGCATCTATTGCCTTGACTTTATGAGAATTCCCCCTCTGAATATGGAGGCAAAAGAGGTAACTGAAGTAAACAGCGGCTTTGGGGAAAAAGAAGCGGGGGAAATGATTAAATATGCAAAATTGACTTGTTTGGTTGAGAACAGGGGTAAGTCCCTTCTTAGAACTTGGAACAGAATATGACATGAATGGGAAGAGGCATTTTGGCTATTTGGTTAATGGCATTCTCTTTGGAATGTTGTCAGCCTGGGTACAAATTATATCTCTGCCATTTTTCATCTTTGAGATCTTAAGAAATCAGCTTTTCTATTGCCTTCCCCCCACCTCATTCCCCAATAGGCATAATAATAGTACTTACATTTGGGGATCAAACTGTGTAATGTACATAAAACATTGAGATAAAACCATGCCCGGTCCATGGTAAATGAAAAGAACTATTCGTATTGTTATTTATATTGCTATACTTTATAATATTTTTTATTATTGTTTTGTTTGTTTTTAGACAGACCGTTGCAAAAAGGGAAATCCTCATTCAGTAGGGAAGGAGAGATTTTAATACATATGTGTAAAGATAAGGAAGTTTATAGAGAACACCACGATCAAGAAAAGTTTCTGAATATTTAGTAGTAGCAGTAGTAGTAGTATTTGAGGTTAGCATGATAAAAAAGAATTTCTCATGAATGAATATGGGAAAAGGGTCAAAGAGGAACTGGTACAGAGATGTGCCGTGAAAGATCGTTAGCACATACCTGCTCTTTGTTACTGGGCACATGTAAGATGCACTGTCCAAAATGCTACTTCAGGTTCACTAAGTATTTAATGTCATATATAATGACTAAAACTATTTCTCATAATTTAATTTAGTTTTCTCATACCTACAAATTTACATTTTATTTAGCTTGTGATTGTTTCAATAGGAAAAAAATGGTCACTGACAAATAGAGACTGGAATATTAATAAGAATTTCTCCGTTAGGAAAATGGTGTATTTGGAAATACTGGCTAATCGAATGAGGATTCCTAATATCTGAAGAAACTAAGAATTTCCACAACCACTGGTGATTTCACACAGCAGTACTGGCAGAGTATGTACTTAATTTATATGATGTAACTTGTTCTTAGCTCAGCGACTGGTCTTGAGCAGCAGGGAATTGTGCCACATGAAAGGAACTAGAGGACACAGCCGAAGTAACAAGCTTAACTTTTACAGCTAGTCCTTTGCAGGCCCAAAAATGAGGACAATTGAAATAACAGAACAATAATCGTATCATTACAGTGATAATTCCTGTGAAAATTAATTACATATTCCTAAAGATGGGTCTAAAGGCAGAGTAAAACTTATATTGTAATCATTTTATGAAATGGAGAAAACCTGAAGTGAAAGGACAAAGGGCATCAATAACCCCCAAAATAATTACACATATTTATTCTCATCACATTCCCTTCTTTTCCTTATTTTCAGTCATTGCTAATTGGTAATATTCAACAATTTATAAAGGTAGAAAAAGTTTAATTAAACTACACAGAAAAGTTTATAATCATAGATAATATATTTAATTGAACTCTTATGTTAAAAGCTGTCCATAGCTTTACAGTTTATTTAACCTAAAAAGCTTCCGAACGATTCCAACATGAAAGATATCATACAGATTTCAACCTCCTACTGCTTTCAGTGAATTTATATTTTATTATGTTCCAGTTTCTAAGCCATTTTATATATAATGTACACGAGTCTACAGAATGTAGAGGATGTTTCTAAGAAAAGCCACAGTAGAGGAATCATTTCATTTCTCCCATTTTAACGGGCAGAAAGAAGATCGCAGTGCTGCAATAGACCGTTACAAGTTGTCCTTTGAGTCAGGACCCGAAGAATGTATCACAGCTTGTCAAGGCCTCTGAAGGCAATTGCTTGTGCCAGTTTCCTGTTACAACAGCAGCAGAGATTCTGCAAGGTCTCATGATCAAAATATTGATTTATTCTTGTCACAGACCTTCTGTCTTCTTCTGGCTTCCAATTAAAACCCGTTTACATTCTTCTCTGCCATGTTCCCTTCTGTTATACATACGATAAAGCTGGAGCTGAATCTAATCACCTTCCATGTCTACCTGGCTATGGCTCTAATATAAGAAAGGGGGGCAGGGAGTACTGTACACTGTAGATTTACACCACAACTGATTGTTAAATACAGAAATTAAATTACTTAAAATATGAATACCTGCAACAATTCTTTGTTCATAGTATGGTTTTAACTCTGCTTATTGTACGTCAATTCTATGTGTACTTACTTACACAGTTCTTTAAAACATATACATGTTATAATGTTATCCCTTATTCCCTTGAGTCACCGATGTGCCTAAAACATTAAACTTTAAAAAGATATATATATCTTTTTAATACAATGAATAAATGACTTCTTGGTAAGAAAGTTTCATAGCTGAATATAGGTTCTGAAGGTGGGATTTTTAATCTCGTTTGGCCATTCACTATCTCTATAACCTCAGCTATTTATGTAACATTTCTAAGCTTTTCTTATGTGTAAATGGAAAAAACAATAATATATATCTTGTAGAATTTATTTTAAAATAAGATAATACTTAGCATTCAGTAAATTATGTGTATTAATTATTACTTGATTATTATGATTATTAAACTTATAGCCATAAGGTTTTCAATGTTGTGGATATTTTTCAACAAATACTTAGTTTCAGACTTGCTTTATTTTACTAATCAATTTAGAGTCCATTTCTCCCTGTCACAATTTGACAATGGTCTAATTCTATAATCAATTTTATAACTAGTATTCTTACGCAAATGTAATCAGAAAAATATAGATGCAATAATTCAAGTAATTAAAATCAAAATATATATTTCTTTTGTTATCTGTATCTTTCTCCATTATCATGGGTACTTGTAGGGACATGTGTATTTATAAAGGAGACAACATATTTTATGTCTCAAATATTTTCAAGCAAGCATAAATGATGATTCACAAACACTATACTAGATTTTTTAATAACACTAGTATGATTAAAGATACAGAGGGTGCCAAAAAATGTATATACATTTTAAGAAAGAAAAAAAAAGCATTAAAATTGTAATCCTCAATGTATACCAATAACAAAAAATGAATACAAGTCACATTTGACTTCTACAATTACAAGTGCTCAAAGTGGACACCATCAGTGTCCAGACACTTCTGATTATGAAAAACTACTGCTTGAGCAACATTGACTAAAGTATCCACTGGTATACATATTTTTGGCACCATCGATACATTAAGTAAATCCATAAATGAAGGATGCCATGTAAGTTTTGAAGACTGACTAGCTCATCTGAAAGCCTAAAGTATTGATTCTTAGAAAACCCCTAAGATTTTTTTCCCCTTTCTGTTTATGATGTGTCTATCTCAAGGCTTCAATAATTGAAAAATAAGTAAGTTCATAAAAAAAAAATTAGGCATCATAGAAAATTATATTTTCAAAGATTGAAGTTTACAGATTTAAAGACTAAATTATTTATATATATATACATATGTATATGTATATGTGTGTATGTGTGTATATATATATATATATATATTAATGTAAAGATCATAGGATACATATATTTCTTGACATCTACACTAAACCAACACAGTCACGACTAGGGAAATCTTGTGCACATATTCAGCATCAGTCCTATTTTTGGCTTTTACATGAGGTCTTATCATATTATAAATTCTAAGCATACAGAATGCTGTCCCTAAATTCAATTCTAAATATATTCCCTAAATAATTTTTTTTCTAGATTACTCCAACATTTGTGAAATTAAAAGTTAAAGGAAACTAAAAGCAATGTTGAAGCTATATAGTCAGAAGTGAGAATCTTCTAAGAACTATTAGTCCATCAAACTCTCCCACAGAAAGAGTAAGGCCAGAAGGTCGCCACAGTTAGTATTATCAGTTATGGACCATGATCCTTACCAGTGAGCATACGACTGATAAAATAAAGCCTTACGATGAAATCATTTGTAAATGTTAACATTACTTTTGAATTCAAAAGAGATGAAATCTTGTCTCAAACTCTTTTACTTATTCCTTTATTCAGTATTAAAAAAAAATGTTGTATTTGAGACATGAGACATGATTTCTTAATCCAAGGACAAGAAAAACTTTAGTTTAGAATATTGCAGTTCAAAAAGTATAGCAACTAACAATTGTATGGCTAAATATTCTATGGTTTAGTTTCCTTTCTTCAAATACAATTAAAAATACTTTTTAAAGTTAAGTTGAAAATTTGCATAATTAACATATTAAAAAGCGACTTGTTAAATATAAAGTTCTATACATAAGAAGTGTGCAATTTTTCTAAGATATTGCAAATACAATGACATTTTTATTGATAAACATAAAATACACTCTGATATAAAATTTCAAGTACCGAGAAAGGAAATGCCAAGGAAGTAGTAGAAAATAATTTGAAATAGAATTTCATTCTTCTCAAGTTCTTAAAATGATATCCTCTGCTTTTTATATGCTATATATCTGACATTCTGCTAGGCTTCTTCCTGAAATTCCTTTGAAGTCATATTATATATTCCTTATTTAAAACCCCTATGCTTGTGTTAAGATGAAACATAGTTGCCTTTGAGAGTAAAAATATATATACAAAGAGAACAAGCACAGTGCTAGACATTTTATTGTTGTTAAAGCTCTTTTCTCCTCATAGAGAAGTTCACTGTAACTGTCACACAAACTCACAATGTGCAAATATAAATTTTATGATAGACATGGACAAAGACAGAAATGTCAATAAGATGGTCCGTTTCAAATTCAGTGAGTCTGTGTTATGTAAGAGGACAGTAGGAACTGGCATGAATGCATGGCTCATTACATAGAAATTTCAGTCTAGCCTGTCACGGATCCATGGAGATTTTATTAAAATTTCTATTCTGCCCTTAGTTATGTTTTTACATTCCCTGTAATAATAAGAAATGCAAAGCAACATAGAAAAGAATGTCATTACAAAGCACATACCAAAGACATTCAATTAAGTGTATATACAAATTCTACTAACAAGTAATGAAATTCCTAGCAAAAGCTTCTTGTGTTACTTGGAAAACATAACAGGTGCCATCTAGCAATCTCAAATCTAAAAGATGCTTAATATTTTTATACTACACTAGAAGCCAATGTATCTTTTTAAATAAGCTAAGAGTCATGACACAAAGGAGGAAATACAAAATTGATATTGTCATTCCAATCAGAGTTGTTTTATATAATTAGTAAGCTGTTTTAGTCATACCTACATCTTTGTTTTCTTTTATTTGATGTTAAATGATATTGGGCTTAAGGAAGTCTTTCTCTATCGTATGCACTATCCTGAAATCCAAGCACAAAATAGGATTTGAACTGTAACTATCATGCTTTCTCTCTATTGAATTGGAAAAACAGCCATTCCTTAATAGTCACCTTATGCTGACTTTTGTCTCAGAGTGCATTCTCACAAGACAGAACAGAAGAGTTAATCTTTTCTCCATAGCCCATGGACCACCTTTATTCACGCAATTAAGCAACAGAAAGCAGACAGTAATTATCATTCTTGATTAACCCTTTCTTCCTCTTAAGTCATTAATTTTCATGCATTTGCTAATACATTGAGTACACTTTTAATTCTGTGTGTGTGTGTGTGTGAGAGAGAGAGATGCCAGGAGTTGCCAAATTGTGGGATATTAGAAGGTGTTGAGTTTAATAAGAAAGAATGCTGTAGTCAAAGAAGTTGGGGGAAATACTGGAATTATTAGAAATAAGTTAAAATATGCTAAATGGTGGCGCTTGCATATACGAGGGTATTAAACGGTTACAGGGGCCCCGGGCTTGCTGCGATCTTCCTCTGTCTCAGGCTTTCGCTGCTGTGTTTGCCTGCCTGCCGTCATCCTGTCAAGCCTAAGCCGACCACACCTACCTCCTTCCCTTAGCCTGCAGCCGCCACCATGTTCGAGGGGTACCTAGTCCAGGGTTCCATCATGAAGAAGGTGATGGAGGCACTTAAGGGCCTCATCAAGGAGCTTGCTGGGACATCAGCTACAGTGGTGTGAACCTGCAGAGCATGGACTCGTCCCATGTCTCCTTAGTGCAGTTTTCCCTGCACTCCGAGGGCTCCAACACGAACCGCTATGACTGCAACCAGGCCTTGGGCGTGAACCTCACCAGCATATCCGAAATACTAGTATGCTGGCAAGGAAGGCATTAGTACACTAAAGACTGAAGACAATTCGGACACATTGGCACTAGTATTTGAACCTCCAAATTAAGAAAAGGTTTCAGACTATGAAATGAAGTTAATGGATTTAGATGTTGAACAACTTGGGATTGGAGAACAAGAGTATAGCTGTGTAGTAAAGATGCCTTCTGGCGAATTGTCATGGATATGTCGAGATTTCAGTCATATTGGACGCTGTGCTTTCCTGTGTGAAATTTTCTGCAAGTGGGGAACTTGGAAATATTAAGTTGTCGCAAACAAGTAATGTTTATAAAGAAGAGGAAGTTGTTACACGGAGATGAATGAACCGGTTCAGCTAACTTTTGCACTGAGTTATCTGAACTTTACAAAAGCTACTCCACTCTCTCCTACAGTAACACTCAGTATGTCTGCAGATGTACCCCTTGTTGTAGAGTATAAAATTGCTGATATGGGACATTTGAAGTACCATCCGGCTACCAAGATTTAGGATGAGGAAGGATCTTAGGTGTTCTTAAAATCCAAAAAAATAAAACTAAGCTCTTTGAGAACTGTTCCTAAGATTCCAGGATGTCCTTAAGTCTTTTCTGTCACCAAATTTGTACCTCTGAGTACATATGTTTGTAATGTTTTCTGTTAATAGCCTAATTTTTTGTCCATTCTCTACAATTTGTTTAAAGGATAAAGTCGTAGGTCAAATATGGTTTTGTTAACCTAGACCTACTTCTGACTTACTTAGAAATACTCCTTAGGATTTTTGTAACAAAGAGTTTAAATATTAACGGAGTTTTAAGAATTTTTTTCAATTCAAATAAAAGTTATTTGAATTTCAAATATCACAAAACAGTGCCTTCATTTGGACGATGACTGTTGCAAGTATCTTAGGGAATTCAGAGTTAATGCTACCTTTTTGAGTAAATGTGTTTACTTTTTTAGTTCAGAGCAGCCAGATGTAAATATAATATATTACATTTGGCCATATAAAGTACTCCAGATACAGTAGATGATATTTTGGGGGATTCATTTGCCAAACTTAATTTGATATTTTTCTAACTTTAGCTCAAGAAATATGAACAAGGGAGAGTAGAACAAATCCTGTATATGTATTTCATTATTTTGTCATTTTTGTTAGCAAAAACTGATGCTTTTTCAGCTTAATGTATTCAGAGTTGTGTAAATTTTATTAAGACTAGCCTTGTTATAGGGCAGTGTTTCTTTAGCCTAGGGAATGTTTTATAGGAATCTTGGAAGTTTTAGCAGACCTGTAATAGGGCCCCAAGGAGTATGTTTGTGCAAAAATAATTTCTCCAATATAAGTAGCCTTATTTGGGACTTACTCTCTTAAAGGATGAAGATAGTTTAAATTCCATGGATGCTGAATTCAAACAAGAAAGTGAAAAGGCTCAGAAGTTGTGAAACAAAACTGTTGAAACGTTCCCAGTAATTGTGCTATAAGGTCAGAAACTGGCATGCTACATACTGAGAATTGCTTTATTATAGTCCTTTCTCCCAGTGTATTTTGTTTGGTAGGTTAAATAACTGGTTTCTTTGTAGTAATACCTAGAATGAGTTCTAGTTATTAAATTTTAAACTCACTGTTCATTGGGTAACTATTCATTACCTTTTGTATGCCTGGGGGGAAGAAGATTGGCAGCAACGGGGCCTGATGGTAATTTTTGGGGTGATGAAAATATTTTATCTAGACTGACAATGGTTCCAAGATTATGCACTTGTCAAAACTCATCCAGTGTACTTTATTGTATATAAATTATACCTCAATAAATCTGTAATTTTAAAAAGTGAAAAACAATAAAAAGTAAACATTTAAAATGGTTCAGAGCATATGCTCTGAAATCATCCTACTAGAATTCTTGGGCCACATTTGGAGTTAGTGACTTTATAAAAGCTTTCTTAGCTTTGCTTTGATAACTTATAAAATCTGTCAATTGCTATTTTATAAGAATGGTATCAGGATTATGTAAGTTACTATTGTGCCTTAAACACTATCTGACACATGGTAAGATATCCATCATTTTTAGCTCATCTCATGGCGTAAATATATACATATATACATATAAACTGAAAACTTTAAAAGAGTTATTCTCATCACTTCATTATTCTGAGACAATATTCTTAAAAAAACGGAGACACGGGCCCCAAATAATTGATAGAGGATACTTTATTCAGATCTCTTGATCTTAATAATTTGGGGGGGCATATTTCCCTTCAAGAATCTAATTTAAATATTGAACCATATCCTGTGGAAACAAAAATATAAAAACTTGACAAAATGTTAATAGAAGACAAACTTCCTGATTTTATTTAGCAAATAATTTTTAGGCAAAGCATAAAATTAAAAACTGATAACTTGGACTTCAAGAACATTAATAAACTACTGCATTAAAAAATTACTCTGTTGTTACAAATTGTAGTAAGTTAAGTCATAAATTGGGAGATAATATTTGCACATATATATATATGACAGAGGGCTTTTGTCCAGCACGTAAAAGAAAGCTTACATTCCTATATCTCCATAATAGAAGACAATACCAAGTGTTTCCCAAGATGTAGTGTTACTAGAACTTTCATGCATTTTCATGAGCATGTAAAATGGTACAGTGATTTTGGAAAAGAGTATGACAGTTTCTTAAAAAGTTAAATCACACATTCTATGTGACCCAGCCATTCCATTCTTAGGTACTACCAAAGAGAAATAAGAATTTATGTCCATAAGATGATGGACATAAATATTGCATAAATATTTACAGTAGCTTTACTTATAATGCCACTCAAACTAAAAAAAAAAATTCAAAAGTCCAAATACCACTAACTTTATCTCTTTATATTCCATAAATTAATCAAGTATTCAGCAATATAAAGGAATGAACTACTGATACATTCAAGAACATAGATGTATCTTAAAAACATGGTTAATGAAATAAATCAGACATATAAGAGTATATGTTACATAATTTTATTTTTATTAACTTCTTTGACAGAAATTAGACAAGTGGTTACCTCATATAATGTGTGTATAGACAGACACAATTGTAAAGAACCAAAGGGAACTATTTGGTGTGGTGAAGCTGTCTACTTCTGGATAGAGGTAGAGTAGTTACAGAGTCTATCTATTGGCCCAAATTCCTCAAATTGTAATCATAAAATTTATGTGTTTAATTGTACATAAATTATACTTCAGTAAAGTTGAAAAATAAAAATACTTTTAAAAAATAACTTTAAACTAAAAACTCATTTGTGTTAAACATTGAAATTAAATTTTAAAAAATAAAATCAGTTTATAAATTTTTTGAAAATAACATCTACATTAATAGCATATAAAACACAACTACACTTTGTAAAGGACAATTACAAAGAATTATAACAAACAGATTTAGAAAGGATTTTTTTTTCTTGGTCTGTTGTTTAGAGTTGAACAACATAGCTTAGTTTTGCCAGGTTTGACAATTTACATAAATGAAATCATACTATATGTTCTCTTTTGTGACTTCCTGAATAGAATTTTATTGTATTAATATGCCATAATTTCTATATCTCTTTCACTAGTTCCACTGGATGATTGGAACTAGTGAGACTAGTTCCATTTGAGACTATTATAAATACTGCTTCAGGAACACCGTGTATGCACATTGGAAAATAAGGTTTTATAGGACAAACTCTAAGAGTACAATAGCTAGATCATAGGTCATATATTTTATCTTGCTCAGGTAATGTCAAAAATGTGTATTTGTGTGTGTCTGTGTGTTAGCAAATTCAAAAAATGTATGAATTCCCTTATTTATTAGTTCAGAAAATTTTGCATTGCCATTATGATAAGCTGAGATGTATGACTTTTGCACTCATAGTTTTTAATACCACTTTTTTAAGTTCTGTATCCATTTGGTGGTTTGAAATGTATTTTTTCTTGTTTTCTTCCTTTTTAATGTTTTCTAGTCTTAGAAAAATACTAATGCTATTGGCCTTTTCAATATTTTCTTGTTACTGGATAATATCTTTCCTGAGTCTCTTAATTTAACATGTATTGAGTGGACAAAGTGTAAATAAGTAGATCTCCTCTTTCTAATGCACCCAGAAGCTACGAGGTTTGACAAGTATGTTCGCAGAATGTTGCAACGATGTTGCTAACCTTTTCTGATATCAGAGGGATTACTCATTATGAATTTGTACCAACTGGATAAACATTCGTAAATATATTTAACCATGGTGCATCATTCAAGGTATACTCCAGAAAATTAAAAATCACAGTAGGTATTTCAACAAATAGAACGTACTATTTTTTTGTTGTTGTTATTGTTGCTGTTGTAAAATTGTATCAGCAGCAAAAATGGAACAGTGAGGTATCAGAGATGGTAATCGCATAAAACAGCCATCATCCCTAGAGCTGTGGGAACAAAGGGAACAAAGGATTTTGAATCACAGCCCCCACAAGTCTGGGACCTAAATCTCTGAAGAATAGGTCCTCACTGGCTGAACTAATATCTTGGTAGTTTGGAGGAAAAACCAACTGGAACCAGTGCTTGGGGTTTCTGAGGAGACAAGACTCCTTGGCTGAGGCTAATACCTCAAGGGGTCGCACGAAGGTGGTTCTGGTAGTCTGAAAAAAAACAAACAAACTGAAATTTGAAATGAAGTGCTGTTTTGAAATGAATAGCCACTGCCTTGATGCACAGGAACAGGAAGCAAACAGAAAGGGTCAGGTGTGTTTTCCCTTTTAAACTGACTAATTTCCTTTGCCAATATTGACCAACTAGTAGGGTATAACCAGGAACCATCCAGCAAAGGAGAAATGTGGTTTGCCAAATCCCTGCTTTAGCATCACAAAACACTTAACAGAAGAGTGGGTTTGAAGCTAAATGACAATAAGTTAAAAACAGGCACATATGGAATTTTATAAAATCTCATCCCTTTGCTAGTAAAAAAACAAAGTATAACAACCATCACCTGAAGAATACACTTCAATTTTCTGAAGGATAAAAAGATTGTGTGTGTGTGTGTGTGTGTGTGTGTGTGTGTGTGTGTGTGTGTTCTTGGCTCTAAGAATATTGCTTCTCCTGAATGATTAAAAGACAGTCTTCCACTAAAAAGAAGCAATGAATTAGATATGTAATTCAATATATTTGAGAGTGATCTAAAAGAAAATGTATTGTTATTTTACATACATAGATGTAGTCCTTCAAAGTCAGCTATGTGTTTAATCAGTAATATAGGTGGTTAAATAATGGAAAATGAAAGAAAAAAAAAACGTATGGAAGCATTTCGTTTCTAAAATAAAACAAGCCTTTTAAATTTGTGATATAAAGGTTGTTTTCATATTCATTATGTAATAGTCATCTTAAAATTATTTTAGTACTAGAATGATTAGGTAAAATTCAAAGAGTAAAAGATTACTGGCTCATGATGTATTCATGCATCATCAAGATGCAATTGCACTAAAACTGATAAATTCTATCTGCATAAAGTTGTTTTATTGTGAAGTACAAAATTCTGCAAAATGAGAGTTTTATTCGTATATGGAAAGATTATTTTTAAAGAGTATGGGAGTGAAAACAAAATTTAGTACAATTTTTTCTTTAGGGGAACCATGGAATTAGTAATCGGCACATTGTGAAGCTCACAACCATTGATAATGTTCTATTTCTTAAGCTTGGTTATGGACACATTGATTTTTATATTATTACTGTTATTATCCAATGCATTAATTAATTAATTCATTCATTCATTCATTTATGTTTTATGTGTGTTTAATATAGTCATAATAAGAATTTTTAATTATGTTGTGGATTTATTTATTTGCAAATTAAATGTGGGTCTTCAGAAATGAAATTATATTCATCAGTTGGAATGAAAGTATTAAAGCAATGGCATGATTTAGACAAGTGTCATACTAACAACCCCAAAGCAATAAAAGAATTGCTGATGCAGAATTAATTTTAGAATTAACTGTTTAGAATTACTTTGGATTTCAGGCATGTGGGATGACATTGTAAATTTTGAGGAACGGAACCGTTGACGGAAACTTACAAAATTGTCCTAGAAACATAGTGAAAAGATGAGTCCTAGTCATTGACTCATAATGCACGAGTGAAGTAGGGTATTTGGGCAATGGTTCTTGGTAATTATTGCTAGTTTTTCTTCTGTTACCTTTTGGAAAACACTTTAATTTCAAATATAAGACTCCAATGCTACAAATTCTTGTTATTCCAAAGAAACCACTTTGCTAATTTGACTCAAGCCACGTCTATGCTACTTGTGTTCCCTGAGGCTTTTCCTCCTCTCTTGGGTAACACAACCGATGACAGCAGCTAGCTGAGCAGATGTTGTTCCCCAACCAGTATATGATTATTTTCTTCTAAGAGTAAATGTTCCCATGTGTGTACCTTCCATTTCTGATCAGCGGCTCTGTTACATAAACAACAGATTGTGTTGCCATTTTCTTAGAATATAGACTTTTAAGAGATTTCCACATAAGCATTTATTTTTCAACAAATTTTTGGTAAAGAAGACAAGCTCCACTTCATTCTCTAATATTCTTAAATTATTTGGCCTTTTAATATGGTTTAGCATAATTTTTTTTAGTTATATAATCTCTGTATGTATTTTTTCAATTATTTTTATCCTGAGCATAAATATATTAATTTTTTTTTTCAAATTCTGAGATGTTAGCATATTTTATCTTGATTTTTATTGGGATGACACGAAAATATTGGACTAGGAATGAATTTTCCCATGTGTCACTGTTTTTTCTTATTTTCCTTTTGTTCTTAAGTTGTAAATTCTATCTCCTAAGAAGCCCAGAAATTGAAATTCAGGGATTTTATCCAATTGTCTCATAATTAAGAAGCTTTATGGGACACCCAAGCTGATTCCACAATTTTCAATTCTTCTTCCTAGACAAATAAAAAGTTCCTACTCTCATTTCCTACCCCCAAAAATTAGAATGAATAAAGAATGAAACCTAGATCCACCTAAAAACTAATCGAAGGAAAAAAGGTACTGTATATGCATTATTTCAGCGCATCACATGGACCAAATCACCTTGAGACTGTGTGCAAATAACAGATGAATCATTGAAGTAAAGATTTAAAAGGAACCTCTTTCTTATTTTACAAATGATAAGATCATATCCCAGAAAGGAAAGAATGTTGTCTCATGATCACACATTACTTAACAGCAGAAGTAATTCAGTTTAACCTAGACTTTATTAAATTATTTTACTTTTGTGTTTGCTGTTAATAACACTTAACTTTAAGAAGTCTCAGAGTTATAAATTCCTGTATTGAAGTAGCTTTTTTTTCTGGCAGCTTGCTCAAAACCTAGTTTCAGAGCCTGTAAACAGTGCTAAGCTTGAGGTAATTGAACAAACTCAAATTTATTATGTTTGCATATGAGAGGGTCTAGCTGCAGAGGTAGATGTCTAAAGTTGTTTATTTCACACACATGCATGCAGTGTTTGTGAGTCACATCAACAGAAGGGGATGGTGAGTAGTTTCCTGGATGGTGGAATTTTAAATGAGTTGTTTCCTTTTTCGTATTCTTATGTCAATAGTTACCAGTTTCTTTAGTTCTAGGCTTTGTCTCCTTTAAAAATTTAGCTATCCTTTTAAAAGGAACGATGTTAATGAAATAAGTATTGATAGCCTTACATCTTAGTGGTATAAATAGCTTTCTCTCTTAGGAATGAGTTTTCATAGTTGGAAAATTCAGACTAACGCTGGCATTTAAATACAACAAGAGAATAACAAGAGAATAGATTTTGTAAGTACAACAAGAGAATAGATTTTTGTCTCTATATAACCAGAAAGTGGAGTTCAGTATTTGATACAAAGGTATTTCTTCACAGTCTTTCTGTTTTGTTTTGTGTGTGTGTGTGGGTGGGGGGGGTGGTTCTGTTTATTGTTTGTTTTGCTTTGTTCTGGTAATAGAAACCAGAGGAAAAAACTTGGTAGCCAAAGTTCAGTACCCTGAAATTATTTGCATTTTATCACATTTCTCTCAAATTCCATTTTGCAAGGTACAGTGTCATCCTGTTAGGCGACAATGTAACAGGAACCACAAACTGCATTTTACTCTTTTAAAATTTTGTTTGTGTGTTGTTTATGCTATGTTTTGTGCTGATTGTCCAAAATCATGGCAAACACTTCTAAAAGCTAATTTGGCTTTGGAACACTTTTGCTAACTCAATGTAACCTATGCAAGTGGATCATCAATCTGTATAACAGGTCAGGCAATTAAGTTTGCGAACTCATCCTAGAAAAAGTGGTACATACCTCAATGCTGAATATCACTATGGTCACCCTCAAAGTACTCCCCTTGGGAAGCTATGCACCAACACCAGCGCCTAGTCCACCCTTCAAAGCAATTTTTGAACTCTTTTTCTGGAATGGCCATCATAGCTGTTGTCTTATTACTCTTGATGTCCTAAATGTCATCAAAATATCTTCCTTTCAATATTTCCTTTATCTTCAGATAAATAAAGAAGTCATTGGGGGCCAGATCAAGTGAGTAGGGAGGGTGTCCCAATACAGTTATTTGTTTATTGGCTAAAAACTCCCTTAAAGACAGTACCGTGTGAGCTGGTATGTTGTTGTGATGCAAGAGCCATGACTTGGTGAAAAGTTCAGGTCATCTAATTTTTTGCAAACAGCCTTTTCAGCACTTCCAAATAGTAAACTTGGATAACTGTTTGTCCAGTTGGTATAAATTCATAATGAACAAACCCTCTGATATCAAAAAAAGGTTAGTAACTGTCATGCAGGGTGGCACGCGGGGTCTCTAGTCCCACTCCCCACATAAGAACGCAGGATATGGTGAGGCCAAAAAGGAACACCCAAGGAGCCATAGATAGGGGAGTCATACCACTATAGTCTCACTAGCGGCTGGATTGAAGACGCAGGAGCCAGGAGCCACACAATCCACAACCCGCCATCCACTTGTTTCTGCCAACCAACCTCACTTTTAATGTGCAATCCGCCTCTCTGCAATCCTTAATCCACACTCCTCCATGCCACACCACGACACCGCCACCTTGCTAGCTTAGGCACAGCAGTTACATCAGTGGCTAATGGCTAACAGGTAACAGCCAATGGCCAACTAGTCACAGCTAATGGCCATCTACTACCTGAACCATCACCTTTCTACGTGAGGCTGAGAGCCTGGAAACTGCTTTCTGGGCTCTGTTCCCACAGCAACATCATAGCAAAAAGTTTGCGAACTTAAATGTCTAACCTTGTATGTCTTCAAGAAGGCAATCTAACTTCCTAGGGTGGCTTAAATCATTTAATCACCTGTCTGAAAGAAAAGTACTAAACCATATGCTGTCAAAAGGACCTTTCGATTTCTGAGGAATCCCCTCTTGTCACCTGAAGTAGTGAACTCAACTACATAATAAGTGGGGAATGTATGCCTTCTGTCTAGTGGTCATTTCTCACACAATTTCCAAGTACTTTAAATGTACAATGATAGTGCTAAGAGTTGGAGATATAATGTGCAACAGATATCGTGGGCTCTCAGGTAGTTTACATTTTCCAGCTATTGATATTCTCATGTGGCTTCCCTATGTCCAATCAATTTGTGATAGCGACATTTAGTTTGTAAAGAAAGATGAAACAGAGAAATCTCTATAAAAGTGAACGTATATATTCTAACTAAAGGTTTTTACCTGCAATGATCTACTGATAATAAGTTTCACACAGTAAAGTACTAAGCGAAAGTTCTAAGAGAGACACGGGCTTAAATTTCAGCCAAACCCTACAATAGTTGCATAAGCACAAGCAAGTTAGTCAAGATTTTTAAAGCTGTTCTCACATTATAAGCTGCATAATTACAGTTCACATATGGTTATTATGAGGATTATAAAGCAATGTATACACAGTGTCTGACACATAGTAAGCCTTCAGAAAATGGTAGCTGTAATTATTTAAAATTCCCACATGCAATTCCTGCTCTTGTAAACTAAGCTGAATGTTAGAAGAATCCTCAGAAAAATCCAACTATAAAGCCTAAACTCATGCCAGTTTTTCTTGTCCATCTGTTTTTGCCCAAGTTCATCAATTTAGTTGATTCTTTCTGAACTTTCTCCAAGCAGATTAGGTTAATGCAAAAGTAACTGCAGTTTTGCAATTATTTTTAATCTTTTAAAAATAATTTTGCATCAACCTATAATAGTAACAATAATAATATCTAGGTTGAGTTTTATCATGGAAGATGGATGAAGGAAAGCTAGAGAAACAAGTATAAGAAAATATTATTTCCTTTAATACTTATTAACAAAGACGATCTTTGTATTATACTATGCCTCAGTGTTCATTTTGGTTATCAGTAGATATTCTAGGCTTGTTTTACAATATCTACTAAAAATGTACGGACAAAAGCATCAAACAGATCTATTCCATAACACTCAGTCTTTACTTAAATTGGAATCCTGCCTCCCAAATATGAAATGAAAAGTTAGGGCTACTTCTTAAAACTTTTGAGACCCAGTTTTCTTCTTAAATGGGATACCTACTTGAACAGTTATTTTGAGATTAAGTAATTATAATATATAGAAAACACCAAGCACAGTGCTAGACACATAAACATTTGTTTATAACTAATCCACTTTATTGTACAATAAAATGCATACGTAATAAATTTGCAGTCTTTCACTTTTGACAAACATATACCTCTGTGTAACAACTGTGCTAATAAAGTTGTTGGATATATCCATTATCCCAAAACAATTCTTTGTGCTCCTATATAATAAATAACTCACTAATTCCAGCAATAGGCATCCACTAATCTGTTTTCTGTCACTATAGATTCATTTCACATTTCTAGAATTTATATATATGGATATATATATATATATATATATATATATATATATATATATGCAGTGGTACCGCAGTTTTCGAATGTCTCTGTTGACAAACATTTGGGTTTACGAATGCCATAAATTTTATGGATCTATGGTATCATTCAATAGTAAAATTCATGCTAAATTTGCAGTTATAGGGATTGATTTTAAAGATCTGGAACAGATGAATCCATTTGCATTACTTCCTTGGTTTTCGAACGTTTCAGAACTAGAATGGTCTTCAGGGACGGATTATGTTTGAAAACCAATGTACCACTATATATATACACACGTATATATACATGTGTATATATATCAGCATTCTGGATATCTGGGTTCTTTCCATCTGAATATCACTTATAAATTCATCTAAAAATAAACAAATGTAATATGTTAAGATCTTACTGTTTAGTGATATGCCTTTATATATGTTTTTAATCCATTTATATATGAGTAAACATTTTGTGTTTCCAATTTGGGACTATTTTACATATAAATATATGTATATACATATATAAACATGTAAACATTTACATTTATTTCAGTGGTATATAAAATATATATACATATATATATACGTATATATATAACTACATACATAAAATCTTATTCTTTCATATATCACATTCCTTTCAAAGAGCCAGCTTGATTTGATTGCTTTTTTCTCTATTGTTTGTTAGCTTTTATTTTATGAAATTCCCCTCATATTTATTATTATTTTCTTTCTACTTTGGGCTTAATTTATCTTAAGTTGGAAATGTCCTTTCTAGGACTATCTTTAAATATAAGCGGTTAAAGCTATACATTTTCTTGTAAGGACTGAGCTTAGTCTAAACAAATTTTGATACACTGGGTGTTCTTTATATTGTTGTTAAAATGCAATCAAGCTTCTTTTGTTATTTCTTCTTTGAATCACAAATTATTTACACATGAGCTGTTTAGTATTTTTAAGTATTTGAGAGGTTTTCTAGTTCTGTATTTGTTATTTGTGTCTAATGCCATCTATTTATGGAATAGACCTTGTAAAATGTCCATTCTTTTCAAATTTTTAAACATTTTATAATTCAAGGTGTATCTGTGTTGGTCAATATTACTAGTACACTTGACAAGAGGAATTATATTGCTGTTGTTGAGTAGAGTGTTGTATAAATGTCATTTAGGTTGAGTATGTTAAATGGTATTATATTAGGAGTTTCTATCCTCCAAATTTTCTGCCTACTTGTTCTATCCATTGCTGAGAAAGGAGGGTTGACATTTCAAACTATATTTATGGATTTTGTTACTTTATCCTTCAGCTCAGTCCTTTTAACTTCATCTATCTTTAAACTGTTGTGGTGCAAAATTGTGTCATACAGGCGACAATTAAGTTTGCGAACTTGTTGCAATGATGTTGCTAACTTTTTCTGATGAGAGAGATTATTGGTTATGAATTTGTACCAACTGGACAAACAGTTAACCAAGTTTACTCTTTGGAAGTGCTGAAAAGGCTTCATGAAAAAGTTAAACAAACTGAACTTTTCACCAACAATTCATGGCTCTTGCATCACGACAACGCACTAGCTCACAGGGCTGTGAGGGAGTTTTTAGCCAGTAAACAAGTAACTGTATTGGAACACCCTCCTTACTCACCTGATCTAGCCCCCAATGAATTCTTTCTTTACCCAAAGATAAAGGAAATATTGAAAGGAAGACATTTTGATGACATTCAAGACATCAAGCAAAATACGACAACAGCTCTGATGCCCATTTCAGAAAGAGTTCCAAAACTGCTTTGAAGGGTGAACTAGGTGCTGGTGTCAGTGCATAGCTTCACAAAGGGAGTACTTCAAAGGTGACCATAGTGATATTCAGCAGACATATGTAGCACTTTTTCTAGGATGAGTTCACGAACTTAATTGTCAGACATCGTGTACACATATGAATTAATAATTTATTATTATGAGATATTTCTTTTCTCTGGTCATATTCCTTTTGCTGCAGTTTACTTGTTATGATATTAGTATAGTGACATAAATTTCCTTGGTGTTTGATATATACTTTTCTATGATATATACTTTTCTATCATTTTATTTTTAATCTATATGTCTATAAATTAAGTTTGACTCTCTTAGAGAGCATAGAGACGCATCTTTTTAAAATCATTACTCAGGCTGGCAGTCCATGCCTTTTAATTTTAGTACTTAGAGTACTTAAAATTAAGATAATTGTCAGTATGATTCAGTTTCATTCTATCATCTATTTCATTTGTTCCGTTTTCCTTCACATTCTTCCTTCTTGTTGCTGAATAGCATATTATTATTATTCCATTTAGTCTCCACTCTTAGTATTTTATCTATACCTCTTTGTTTTATTTGTTTTTAGTGGTTGCTTTAAGGTTTAAAATATACGTTTTAACTTATGACTTTGTATATGACATGTAATTTAAGAATCTACAAGAGTATACTTCCATTTTTACTTGCTCTTGTTTCAGGTAGCATGATTATGTACCTTCTCCATATTTTATAAAGTCATAAAACATATTTTGGTTTTTTTTATTTTGAACAAAAATTATTGGTTTATGTCATAAATTTAATTTAAAAAAAGAAATAAAGTTTATGGGTAAAAAAGGGGCCAAAAGAAAAAATAGCAGATTGCGTTTATATTTATCTGAAGATTTATAATTTCTTGGTTCTTTATTTCATTTATTGTTCACTTTTCCAGCTAATATAATTTTCCTTCTATATTGTGACATAGTTTCTTTAAGATTTACTGGGTACAGTTCAGCTGAGAATAAATTATTTTAGTTTAGTTTAGTCCGAAATCATCCTGATTTGCCTTTATTTATGGAGTATATTTTCAATGGGAGAATTTTAGGTTGATATTTGTCCCCTGCGTTTTCAAAATGTTGTTCCATTGTACTCAGTTTTGCATAGTTTCTGATGAGAAGTTTGACATCCATGTTATTTGTTCCTCTATATGTTTCATTGCTGTTGTTGTTTTGGGGCTGACCTTAAGGTTTGGTTAAGATATGGTTCAATGTTGCTTGTATTTATGATTATCCTGCTTGACTTTAATTTAGCCTGTTGTACCTGTGAATTTAGAATTATTACCAAATTTGGGGGGAAAAATAACCCATTATGTTGTTAAACATTCCCCTTCTCTTTTTTAGATAGCAATTTCATTGTCAGTCAATTTGATACCCCAGAGATCACCGAAGCGCTTTATCTTTTACAAATGTTTTGTATTGTCTTTTTTTTTCTTTCTGTGCTTTAGTTTGCACAGATGGTATTGTCTTCAAATGTTTGTGTTCATTGATCTTTTCTTCTTCAGTGTTCAAATTTATTTTGATGTATCCTAGTGAATCTTGTTCTTGTCAACACAAAGTGCTTCCACTTTAAGGAACTAGAGCTACAGCTTATACTTTTGTTTCCTCAGATGTTTCAGGTTGGTTTCTGAGCTATGTAAACATAGTCTGGCAATTACTTTAGCCTACCTGAATGTTTTATAAAGTATAATTTTCAAAAGTTTAAAATCTGTCCTCCATAAATTGCTAGATAGACCTAGATTTGTCTTTTACAATACTCTTAATTCTGGAAAAAATTTCCACTTAATTTTAGGACAAAATCATCCTGATTTTTCTAGAAAGAAACACCAAAAATTTATTCTATTATCTATGACACATGAATTCAAAAGACTGAAATTATAACAAAATAATTAACTTGTAATTCACTTAGAAAACTGAGAGTGATAATTATAAACTGACTGCCACACACACAGATTTAACAGAAAGCAAAGCTCATGAATATAAATGATGTAAATTTCTACAACTACTCACATCGCTTCACCACTGTTTAATACTTGCAAAATTAACATGACCCAAAAATATAGCATATAAAATTAAGAAACAAAGATATGTAAAATTAATATTTGTTTAGTAATCAATGTTTCAACAATCCACTTTATTTAGAAACTATTTAGCTATCAAATGATTACCTATTAATAAACCTGCTACAATATTACCAAAGTTTTATCTTTTAAGTCATCTAAGGATCTTGGAAATTTTGTTCAAATTTACAAAATATGAAACAACTAATGCTATAAAAATTGGGAAAGAAATATAATTCATTACAAATTTAATATTTTCATATTCTTGTGTTTTAAGTACACATAGTATTAGCTTATTTTATCAGTAAACCAATATAAGATGTTTAAGAGGCTCAGATTAATTATGCAAACAGCATAGTTTTATTGGATTTGCCATGTCAGTCCCTATTGGCATTTTGAACTATTGAAATAGCTAGATATAAGTTTCAACACATAAAATCATGGTAGTTTTCAAATATAAAATGCCATTTTTCAAAAATTTTACTCAACACAATCATTAATAAAAAGAAGTAAGATGTTAAAATAGATTCAAAGAGAATTTGAGTGCTTAGGTATTTATAGAAAATTTAATAATGACGTTAAGATAACATTGCTGGATTAATTTCAAAACTCACTGATATCCTGCTGAGCAACAATCTTTAACATTTGTAGTTGTCTTCTCAACAAGACAAACTTTTTTTTTGCATTTCAATCTGACAAATGCGATTAGTTAACATGTAAGTCTGGGTACTTTAATCATAGTGAACAGTGCATCAAAGAAATGCATTTCTGGCAACTCATTCTCAGAGTTTGCATGCACTTTCCTATCAAGTGTGTATTTCATTTCAACACATTCCTTCAATATCCTGCAAAGAAAAAAGAGGAAGAAAAAGAAAGAAATACATTTCCTAGAAAAAAATTAGGTGGGTGTGAGCCCCCATATAATATTATAAGTACATTGCCCAACTTTTGGCCTATTTCTATGTTTTGGATCATTTTTCTCAAAATGTCCACAAAATTAAGTGCACTGAAGAATAGGTAACATTAAAAAAAAGGATATATCGTCTGGCTTAGTGGCTCAGGTGGTTGGAGCTCCGTTCTCCTAACGCCCAAGGCTGCCGGTTCGATTCCCACGTGGGCCAGTGGGCTCTCAACCACAAGTTTGCCGGTTCACTCCTAGACTCCTGCAAGGGATGGTGGGCTCCGCCCCCTGCAACTAAGATTGAACATGGCACCTTGAGCTGAGCTGCCTCTGAACTCCCAGATGGCTCAGTTGGTTGGAGGGCGGGCTCTCAACCACAAGGTTACCGGTTGGACTCCTCAACTCCCCCAAGAGATGGTGCACTGCGCCCCATGCAACTAACAATGACAACTGGACATAGAGCTGAACGGCGCCCTCCACAACTAAGATTGAAAGGACAACAACTTGACTTGGAAAAAGTTCTGGAAATACACACTGTTCCCCAATAAAATCCTGTTCTCCTTCCCTAATAAACAAACAAACAACAACAAAAAAAAACTTAAAAAAGAACTTAAAAAAGATTCTTAAAAAAATAAATAGAGGATAGCTAAATAGCTAGCTATTAATAGATAGATGATAGATGGATAGATATAGATAGATAGGTAGGTAGGTAGGTAAATAGATAGATAAATAGATAGAATTCTAAAAATAAATGGAATAGATAGAAATGACACTAGTAGCCCACTTCCTATTCTCTAATGCATATACCCAGGTACAATCATAAGAAGTAGATATTCTTTTTCTTTAAATGGACATGGCTGATAGCTAATACAATGGCAGTGTTTTCTGCTTGACTATGACTCTTTCAGGGTGTTTCCTATATATTCATATTTGGCAAACTAGAGTTAGGTTTAAATGTATGACTCGATCAAAAAAGTGATTAGGGCCAATAGGGAAGCCTCAGACTGAGGACAAGTTTCCCCTAAGCCTTTGTCCATCACAGTCTGACACTCCCTGCTTCCTCTGCTCCAAGATTCCTGCTCAGATGTATTTGATTTTTTGTCTCAACTGTAATAACTTACTTAGGATTATAGGAATGCTCTTTTCTAACACATAGAACAACAGTAAGATATTTAAAATTTATTATATATTATAAGCCAAGTTATACTTAGTGTATGAATCTTATATTTGTCAATATAACTTTCATTTTTCTTTTGGAGATTATAATATTATTTAGCAAAAGAAAAACTCTCAATATATTGGACTGCTGTCTTCTTTTCCAATAACAGATAACCATAAACACAACTTTAAGAAATAGCTTACATAATGTTAAATATTGCTTATCTCATAAAAAACTCCTAGGACCAATATGTTAGCAATATAACCAGATAAATAACATGTTATTACTGATACTGTAATAATATCCCCTTAGAGTAACACTCTTTATAATTTAAAAACCAATTCTAAACATATTATAACATTTTATTCTTGCAAAAATTCTACAAGATAGGTAAAATAGGTATTACTAACCCAATCTAACTTATAAGAATGCAGTAGTAAGGGAAAATCTGAGCTTTAAATCCATTGATTGTTTCTAGACTGTGTTCTTTGCCAGTCTTTACAAGGTGTTCTATAATGTGTCATATTGATGTTTTAAAATAGTGTGGAATAACTCTCACAGTATTTTAGGTTAATTTTGGTTTCATTTGATAATTCTACAGAATTGTAAAAAGTAAAAATCATGTTCTCAAGTAATTTCACTATTTCCGTTACATTACTACAAAATGAGCAATAGATTTCTATATAAATATCAATACTGGAATAGATTTTGAATTTGAGAGTGGAATTGGAAGGGTAAGAAGTACAGCTATTTAGCATAAAATAGTATTTCAGATAACTGAAATTTTTAATAGAAATTTAATTGGCCCATTTCAGTATACTTCAGGTCTGCATCAATCAGAGTTCAATGAAAAGGAGTTAATAAATTACAGAGAAAAAGCCAGTTCTTATTTGACATATTATTTGTTAAAAAAAAAAAAAAAAGAAAGAAAAGAAAATGAAAAAAGTAAAAAAGCTTTATTGAAGCACAACCATGCTCATCTGTTTACATGTTAACTATGGTTACTTTCTCACCACAACGATGAGAAACCATGTGGCTTGGAAAGCCAAACATATGAGGTGAGACAATTAAGTTCACAAACTCCTCTTAGTGAAAGTGCTACATATCTCATTGCTGAATATCACTACGTTCACCTTCAAAGTACTCCCCTTTGGAAACTATGCACTGACACCAACATCTAGTCTACCCTTCAAAGCAATTTTGGAACTCTTTCTGGAATGGCCATCAGAGCTGTCATCGTATTACCCTGGATGTCCTGAATGTCATAAAAATGTCTTCCTTTCAATATTTCCTTTAACTTCAGGTAAAGAAAGAAGTCATTGGGGGGCCAGATCAGGTGAGTAGAGAGGGTGTTCCAATACGGTTATTTGTTTACTGGCTAAAAACTACCTCACAGCCCTGTGAGCTGGTGCATTGTCGTGATGCAAGAGCCATGAATTTTTGATGAAAAATTCAAGTCATCTAACTTTTTCACACAGCCTTTTCAGCACTTCCAAGTAGTAAACTTTGTTAACTGTTTGTCCAGTTGGTACAAATTCATAACTAATAATCCCTTTGATATCAGAAGAGGTTAGCAACATCATTGCAACAAGTTCACGAACTTAATTGTCCAACCTCGTACAATTTCAGAGGCAAAATCCTAAATTTATTTTGAAATTTTTCATAAATTATAGCTATCATTTATGTATCATACAACATGGATGACATTTTATAAAATGAATGAACCAAATTTTCATAAAGTAAGCTTGCCAATTCAAAACGTGTAACATACTAGCTCCTCAGATACCTCTCTCATAAGACTATTAACACTGATCAACTTCCTAACTACCCCGTCTCCTGATCTGTAACACTATAAAATAATTTAACTGTCTTTGAACTTTATAAATAATAGTAGAATATGTCTTCTTTTGTGTTTGGCATCTTCATCTCATTAATTTGTTTTTTTGTGGAATTTATCCATGTTTTGGTGTTTGACTACAGTTGATTCATTTTTATCTCTGTATAGTATTCCATTTTATTAATATACCAAAATGTGTTTTTCCACTCAGCAGTGAATGGGGATCTGATTGTTTATAGCTTTTGGTTATTTAAAATAGTGCTGATATGTATGTTCTTCATATTTTTTTGGTGAACTACATGCACGCAACTTTTCAGTATATATCGAGACATGGAATTTAGGGATCAAAGTTATACATTTGTTCAATTCCAGTAGAAAACTGTCAGGTGGTTTTCAAAAATGATTGAAACCATTTATGTATTATCCAGGAGTGTATGACATTGTAATTGGTTTCACATCTTTGTAAAACTTCCTATATACAGTTTGTTTTTGTTTTTCCATTTAACCTTTAACCATTCTCCAGTGTATACACTGGTATCAAAGTGTGGTTTTAATTTGAAACTCCCTTAAAGACTAATGAACATCAAGACCTTATATGTTCAGTGTCAACTTAGATATCTTCTGTAAACTGACTTTTCAAGTTTTAGCTTATTTTTCTGTTGGAGTTCTGCCTTTTATATATTGATTTATATGACTTGAACTTATATCAGCTATTCTAGGTAAAATCCTTTGTCATACAAATAAATGTATCAAACATCTCTCATTCTGTCTTGACTTTCCTCTTTCTTTTTTTTAAAGATTTTTTATTAAAATACAAAGACAGCTAATATACAATATTATATTAGTTTCAGGTATACATCATAGTTATTCAACAGTACCCACTTAGCTCTATACAGTGTTATTACCACATTATTGGTTTTATTCCCTATGCTAAAGAAGTGATCACCATGATAAGTCTAGCAACCATCTTACACTGTACCATGCTATCACATGTTACTGATCTTCACCCCTTTCAAAAATTTTAAATTAGAGTTGACATTCAGTATTATTTTATATTACTTTCAAGTGTACAGCATGGTGGTTAGACATTTATATAATTTAGGAAGTGACCCCCCGTAAGTAGTACCACCTGGCATTATACATAGGTTTTACAAATTATTTATTTTATTTCCTATACTTTACATCCCCATGATTATTTGTAACGATTTGTATTTCTTAATACCTTCACCTTTTTCACCCTGTCCCCAACTCCATTCCCATCTATCACTCTGATAGATCTAACACCTATCTGACACCACACACAGTGATTGCAATATTATTGACTATATTCCTTATGCTATACCTACATGCCAGGACTACTGTGTAACAACCAATTTGCACTTCTTAATCCTTTCCTCTCTTCTCCCATCCCTAACCCCCTCCCACCTTATAGAAGTCCCTCTAGTATTCCTTGTAATACTGGTTTGGTGATGATGAACTCCTTTAGCCTTTTCTTGTCTGGGAAGCTCTTTATCTGTCCTTCAATTCTAAATGACAGTTTTGCTGGGTAGGTCCTTGCTTTTCATCACTGAATATTTCCTGCCAATCCCCGATGGCCTGCAAAGTTTCTGTTGAGAACTCTGCTGGCATTCTTCTGGCGGCTCCCTTGTAGGTAACTAACTGCTTTTATCTTGGTGCTTTTAAGATTCTCTCTTTGTCTTTAACCTTCGGCATGTTAATTGTGATGTGTCTTGGTGTTGGCCTGTTTGGGTTCATCTTGTCTGGGACTCTCTGTACTTCCTGGGCTTGTATATCTGTTTCCTTCACCAGGTTAGGGTAGTTTTCTGTCATTATTTCTTCAAATAGAATTTAAATTCCTTGCTTTCTCCCTTGTCCTTCTGGTACCCCTATAATGCTTGATATTGTCCCGGAGGCCCCTTAAATTCTCCTCATTTTTTTGATTATTTTTGCTGTTCTGGTTGGGTATTTTCTGCTACCTTATTTTCTATATTGCTGATTGGATCCTCTCTTTCATCTAATCTACTGTTGATTCCCTGTAATATAGTCTTCATTTCCATTATTGTATATTTTATTTCTGACTGGTTCTTTTTCATGTTGTCTATCTCCATTTTCATATTTCCTATCTCTTTGTTAAAGTTTTCCCTGAGATCAGTGAGCATCCTTATAACCAGTGTTTGGAACTCTACGTCTGATAGATTCCTTGTCTCCATTTTGTTTAGTTATATTTTTCTGGAGCTTTGTTTTATTCTTTTATTTGAGACATGTTTCTTTGTCTCTCCATTTTGGCTGCCTCCTTGTGTTTGTTTCTATGTATTAGGTAAGGCTGCTATGTCTTCTGATCTTAACAGAGTGGTCTTATGTAATAAGTGTGCTGTGGGACCTAGTGGCACATTCTTTCTGGTCACTTAAGACACACACTCCAGGTGTGTCCCTTGTGGGGGTTGTGTGTGCCCTCCTCTTGTAGTTGAGCCTTTGTTAATAATTGCACATCAGTGGGAGGGACTGATCCTTGGGCTCACTTGTTGTAAGGACTGGCCTTGACTACAGTGGCAGAGTTGTTGTGCAGGGCTGACCCTACAGAGCAGGATCTACCTCAGCAGGACTCTAGTGCCTGCCCAATCTGCCCCTTGTGTGTGTCATATTTGGAGGCAGCTGGGTGATGCACCAGCTTATTTTGAAGCTGGCCAATGTGGGTGACAGCCCTAGGACCACCTTGAAGGGGATCACCTATAGGTCAAATTCAGCCACAGCCCATGGCCAACCTAGGGCCACCAGGAAGGAGCCACAAAGAAATCTGTACATGACTGCCACCTGTGCCTTGCTTGGATGCACCTTGAGAGGCCAAGCTGAGAACGAAGGCTGGCTGCTGCTGGTGCTGAACTTAGGCTGCTCAGCCAGAGGTACAAGACATGCTGAATCAGATGCTGCTTATCTGGGTTCTGCGAACCTTTGAGAGATGTTAGGAAATGCTGCAGCCTGGGCTAAGGCAGGTGGTTTGTATGAAAAAGCCACTGGAAGTGGTTTTGGTATGCCCAAAAGTTGGGTGGGCAGGGTCTTGAATTGTCAGGGCATTGCAAACAAAGGAGGGAGACTCAGATATAGCAACTGCCTGTGTCCACACTCTAGGAAGGGGAAGGCTCAGCAAAGAAACAATGACCTCCACTAGCTCCTCCTTTCAGGAGAAAGAAGCCTCTCCAAACCCCGTCCCATGCCAGACAACTCAGTTCCACACCATATGTCCCTGCTGCCTTTCCAGGTGTTGCCCCAGAGCTGGAACTCAGGGCAAGTGATTCCATTGGTGGGTAAGTCCAAGTGTGATCCCTTTAAGAGAATCCCTCCCTGGGAGTGTAGCGGTTCTCCATTTCACTCAGCCACAAACTCCATTGGTTTTCACAACCAGAAATTATGGGACTTCTCTCTCTGGCATTGAACTCCTGGGCTGGGGTGGGACTGGGACCTTTCGGCTCCCTGGGTGGGTGGGGAGGAATCTCCACAGTCAAAATACATGCCTCCCAATCTTTAATGATCACACGTGAGTGTGGGGGCATCCTGCTCTATGTCTCTGCCCCCTTAGTAGCCTTGGGGTGGCTTCTTTAGTTATAGGTTTGGGATTCAGCTAAACTTCAGAGGATTCTCAATGTTGGTTGTTCTGTGGTTTAGTTATAATTTTGTTGTGATTTTGAGAGAAAGGAAGCACAGAATTTACCCATTCCTCCTTCTTTACCAGAAATCTATTCAATTATTTTTTAAATTATTTTATTTCTTTGGCTTTTTAATGCCATGTTTAAACAAATGGAATTTTTATTTCATTAGTGATGATAAACTAGTTTTACTACCATGATACCAGGATTCTAAACCTATTTTGTATATTAAACATGTAACATAAACACACCAGGCATGATTTTCTTCACTTGTATAATTAAAGATATAGAAAACAGGTAATTCACTCTCACTCCTGTACACACATGCACAGACGCACATACACATGCACATGTTTAATTGTGGCATATACGAAGAAGAATACAAAAACTATGAAATTAGCTTTGGGAGTTATCTTAATTCATGGGCTTTGGGAAGTAAAATATAATGTTCTATTTAAATGTCATATTTTTTATAATATTAGTAATATCATCTCATACATATTACACTAAAGCATAAAAATAATGGGATGGCATATAATACATAAGTAGCATTATTTCTCTTTATTATCTGGAAAAAATGAGGTCCTTTGAATTTTGCAATTTAAAAGCAATAAATGGAAAATTACTGACTATATGGCTGCATAGCAATGGTTTTACAAACATTTTAAAGTGATAAAAATCAAATATAATAATATTGTGAAAATCACAAACTGCAACTAAGCTTTTTCATGATGAGCAATCAGCAGCTAAATTTCATTTACAACTCCAATCAAAATCCTCCTGCCTTTCTTAGTTTGGCTAAAGAACTCAAAATTTTTCCAACATCTTATCAAATTCATTCTGATAAGGCTGAAATTATGTAGGGAATAATTAAGTAGCATAAATGGACTAAACTCTTTATCTTTTACAAATGGTTGACTATAATAATATTAATTATGTGTCAGATTTTAAAAAGTCCAAAAAATGTATTATAACTAATGATACCACACTTTTTAATCATGCCCAAAATATAAATTACAATTTTTTTACAAAATATAAATATATTATACAATATTTTGAACAGGTATCATATCTCCTGAAATAAGGAAATTGATATTGTATAATCTTACATAACAATAAACATAATCTTTAGAGTAAAAACCTGCATATATCTATGACTTCTCATTACTAATCATCATTGATTGATTTTATAGCTTATATATTGATAAAATACAAAGGTATTTATTCTATCTTCAATATAAAATCTATTGATAAAATATTGTTAGATGTATCCTAAGTATTTAGAGAAAACTTAAATTTGTTTTTATTCCTTGGTCTATAGCTGTCTTTTATATTTTGCACCCTGAATTAGGTAAATTTTAGGCTTCCTCATTAGTCCCATTTTTGTATTTGGTTTTTTGCTTTATATCAAGTAGTGCAGAAAAGAAGTCAGCAAACATACTAGGCTTTGTACTTCCTATTTGTGGTTACCAGAGTAAATTAAGGAAGCTCTCCTTGCTTTTCTTCTTATCTAAGGAGAAAATGTTGACACTTTAAATGTATATGTTAATAATAATTTACCTAAAATTTATTTATCACTTTCTTTGTTGTGTGTAAGCTTATAACCTGAAAATCATTAATTTAATTGAGCATAGAGAGAATATTTATAAACCATAATTAAATTATTGTGCATGTTTGTGGCATCAAAAATTTGACAAGTTCTTTGCCTCTCACAATTGCTAAAGAACTAAATCAAATAATTGATATAAACTGCCTGATAATATATTGAATATTTATGTTAGTTTTCTGATGATACCCATCTTCCATAATTTATTATTTTCTATCAATGTTCCCCTTTAAGTCAACTAAATAAAGAACTATGATGTTCATGATACAGTACTGGTGCAAGGATGATTGCATCATTCATTAAAAAATTAAAGAGTAATCCATTACCAGAAGGTCCAAGGTGGCAGAATAGCTAAACTTTATGCCTGCTGCCCCCAAGGATCATGTAAAATTACAACTAAATCATAGAGCAATCAACCTCGAGAATCATCTGAAGATCAGCTAAACAGAACCACTAGAACTGATGATATAAAGAAGAAGCCACATTAAGACTTGTAGAAGGGGAGGAGATGCAAAACTGGCTGACTCCAACCTAATGGTAGTGGTTGAGCCCTAAGAAGAACACTCAGAGGCGGAGGTTCCCCCTGGAGTCTGAGGGGTCCAAGCCCCACACCAGGCCCCCATCCCAGACATCCTGTGCTGGGAAGAGGAGTCCCCACAACAACTGGCAGTTAAAATCAGTAAGGATTCTGTCCAACCATCCCAGTGAGAAGGAAGGAGGCTGGAAGCCGTGACATCCTCTTAAAGGGACTGCACATAGACTATCTTGCTCATAAGCACTCATTCTGGGCTCTGGTGGAGGGACAGTGACTCAAGGGATGTCAGAGACATACAGAAAAAGACTGAGTTGTGTGGCTCCCGGATGAGTGCTAGAAAGACAGCCACCATTATTCCTGTGTCTATGTGTGGCCCACCTCACATTGTAACCTACAGGAGGGCTCCATCTTTACTATGTTGACCCACCCCCATAGGGCTAAATCTGAGATTGCACTGGTCTGGTAAAATCCACATGTGGGTGCACCACCTTGGTGATCCTACATAACTAGTGCGGCATCACCCAGGGCACCTTCAGCTCTTGGGTGGCCAGCCCTGCCCTTTAAAATGTCGGAGGCGTGTATAGCAGTGGACAGCCTGTGGTGACCTGTGAAATTTTCAGTGGCAGGTAGTCAGCCCTTGCTTGTGCTGCAACCCTTCTTGGGAAACTCCTAGGGACCTGCGGGCCTGAGTTGAGTGGTGACTGGCTGTGGTGTTTGGTGCAATTCATGGAGTGGCCACAGGCTCTGTACTGGTACAAAGGCTGAATCTGCATTAACTTTGTAAAAACCACTGACACACCCTTTGACTCTGTGGGACTTCACCCTGCTCAGCTAGCCAGGCATACTCGGAGGCATTCTTAGCTACTAGGCAGTACACCCCACCCCACAAGCTTCTGGAGGCTTATATAGCAGGAAACATCCTTCAGCAGCCTGAGAAACTCAGTGGTGGGTAGTCAGCTTGAGCTTGAACTGCAGCCTTTTTGGTGCAGCTCCCGAGATTCTGTGGGCCAGGGGAGAATGATGGATGGGAATGATGTTCTTGGGAATTTTGCAGAGTGGCCACAGGTTTAGTACTGGTGCAAGAACTGCATCTGCATTAACTTTGTGAAAATCACCAGCCACACCCAACTCTAGTGGCTTAGTGTGTGTATGTATGTGTGTGTGAGTATGTGGGGCGGGGGGTTGGGTAGCACTCTTAAAACTGAGTCAACCAGCCTGGCCCATGCACCTAAGGAGCCTCTTTCAACCGCTGAGCTTTATGGGCAGCAGGCAGGTGGCAACAGACCTAGGGTGGCTCTGGGTCTTCTGCTAAACTGCCCCAGGCATAATACTGGTGGTAGCAGACCTCACTTCACAACGCTGCCAATCACACATTCCTCCAGGTCCAACACAGGCAGCAACATTCTGCATATAGCTTTGTAGCTCCTACTGGGTAGCCTTTAGCCAGTCACAGGCAAGACTGAAATTGGCTTGCCTGGGAGCTCCTCCCAAGACTCACAAGAAACTACACACACAGAAGCTGGCTTCAGACTAACAGAGCAGTATCCAATTTGCCCCACAAGCAGCACACTCAAAGTGTGGCATCAACAGGCACAAGAGCACACTCAAGCAATACCCTCTCTGAGGGGTCAGCCCCCACACAGCAGCTCATACACTGTGGGCATAGCTAAGGGCCACAGTCAGTCACCCTGAAATCAATCCCACCCACTAATGCACGAAAAGCAATCAAGGCTCTACTGTAATAGGAGAATATACCCAACACACAAAAGGGACAATCTCGGAACACGTGCACTGGTGTTCAGAGAAACTGTGTCACTGGACTACATAGGATACCTACTCAAGAGGCCACCTGAGAGACATAGGAGACTGAGAGACATAGGAGATCTACTTAATACATAGAAGGAAAAAGAGAGGTACAGAGAATGAGAAAACAAAGAAACAAGTCCCAAATAAGAAAAAAAAAAAAAAAAAAAACAGAGAAACATCCAGAAAAAAGAACAAAATGAAATGGAGGCAACCAACCTACCAGAGACAGACTTAAAACACTGGTTATAAGAATGCTTAAGGAACTTAGTGAGAGTTTCAACAAAGAGATAGTAAGCATAAAGAAGGTCATAGAAACCATAAAAAAAGAAGCGACAGAAATAAAGAATACAATAACTGAAATGAAGAATGCACTAGAAAAAATCAATAGCAGATTTAGATGAAAACAGGATCAAATCAGCGAGTTAGAAGACAAGGTAGCAGAAAACACCCAGTCAGAACAACAAAATAAAAAATGAAAATAATTGAAGGGATGTCTGGGAGAACATCAAGCATAACAACATTTACATCATAGAAGTACCAAAAGGAGAAGAGAATGAACAAGGGATCAGGAACCTATTTGAAGTAATAATGACTGAAAATGTCCCCAACCTAGCAAAGAAAACACACACAAGTTCAGGAGGTACAGAGAGTCCCAAACAAGACAAACCCAAACAGGCCCATGCTAGCCCATTATAATTAAAATGGCAAAGGTTAAAGACAAAGAAAGAATGCTAAAAGCAGCAAGAGAAAGACAACTAGTTACTTATAAGGGAACTCCCATAAGACTATCAGTTGATTTCTTAACAGAAACTTTGCTGGAAAAAAGGGAGTGTCATGAAATATTCAAATGATGAATAGCAAGGGCCTACAAGCAAGACTACTTTACTCAGTAAGGTTATCATTTAAGGAGAAATAAAGAGCGCCAACACACACACAAGGTAAAGTCATTAATTGTCACTAAGCCAGTATTACAAGAAATATTAAGGGACTTCTTTAAGAAGAAAGAGGAAAACAAGCAAACAAACAAAAGAAAATCAACAATATGAATAATAAATTGACAATAACTTATCAATAATAGCTTTAAATGTAAATGAATTAAATGCCCCACTCAAAAGACATAAGAGGGCTGAATGGATAAGAAAACAAGACGCATATATATGCTGTCTGTAAGAGACCCACCTCAGAATGAAAGACACACATAGACTGAAAGTAACTAGATGGAAAAATATATTTCATGTAAATGGAAATGAGAAAAAAAATGTGGTAGCAATATTTATATCAGATAAAATAGACTTTACGTGATGACTATAATGAGACAAAGAAGGACATTACATAATGATAAAAGGATTACTCCACCTTCTTATTCCGTATACAAGAATAAACTCAAAATGGAACAAGACTTAAATGCAAGACCCAAAACCATAATACTCCTAAAAGAAAACAAAGGCAGTAAATTCTCAGACATTAGCCTTCGTAATATTTTCTACTGATATATCTCCTCATGCAAGGGAAACAAAAGAAAAAATAAACAAATGAGACTGCAACAAATTAAAAAGTTTTTCACAACAAAGGAAACCACCAACAAAATTAAGAGACATCCTGCTGAATGGGAGGATATTTGCCAATGATACATCTGATAAGGGGTTAATACCCCAAATCTATAAAAAAAACTCATAAAACTCAACACCAAAAAGAAAAAAAAATAATAATAATCCAATTAAAAAATGGGCAGAGGATCTAAATAGACATTTCTCAAAAGAGGACATACAGATGGCCAATAGACATATGAAAAGATGCTCAATGTCACTAATCAACAGATAAATGCAAATTGAAACCACAGTAAGATATCACCTCATACCTATCAGAATGACCATCATCAAAAAATCAACAAACAAGAAGTGTTGGCGAGGATGTGGAGAAAAGGGAACCCTTGTGCACTGTGGTAGGATTGCAAGTTGGTGCAGCTATTATAGAAAACATTATGGAGGTACCTCAAAACTTTAAAACTAGAGCTACTTTATGACCCAGTAATTCCACTCCTTGGTATTTATCCAAAGAAATTTAAAACACTAGTTTTAAAAGATATATGCACCCCTTTGTTCAGTGCATCACTATTCACAATGGTCAAGATATGAAAACAATTGAAATGCCCATTAAGAGATGATTGGATAAAAAAGAGGTGGTGTATTTATGCAATGGAATGTTACTGTGCCATAAAATGAATGAAATCTCACCATTTGTAACAACATGGATGGATCTAGAGAATATTATGTTAAGTGAAATAAGTAAGACAGCAAAAGACAAATACCACATGATCTCACTTATATTTGGAATCTAAAGAACAAAATAAATGAACAAAATAGAAATAGCCCAATGGATACAAAGATCAAACTGATGGTTAGTAGATGGGAGGGGGTTTGGGAGGCTAGGTGAAATAGGTGAAGGGATTAAGAAGTACAAATTGTTGGTTACAAGTGAGTCAAGGAGATGTAGGATGCAGTACGGGAATATCGTCAAGTGTTTGTAAGAACTGTGTATAGTGTTGGATGGGTGCTAAACTCATTGGGGTGATCACTTCATAAATTATATAAATGTCTAACCACTATGTTGCATACTTGAAACTAATGTAAAATAATGAATGTCAACTATAATTTTAAAAAAAATAGTGATGATGCGTAGTCCAGCATGTGGAATACAATCAATAATGTTCTATTAACTATTTACAGTGTTTGGTGTGTGATAGACTTGTTGGGGTTATCACTTTGTGAGTTATGTAAATATTTGATCATTATATTGTTCTGTATTCCTGAAACTTATAGAAAAAGAGTGACTAACACATTGCATTACTTTCTCATTGCTTCTGTAATGAATTGACACAAATTTTGTAGCTAAAAACAATATAAATTTATTACCTGTGTTTTTTACTAAATTTCAGTTCTATAGATCAGAAGTCTAGAATGAGTCTCACTCAGCTAAAATCAAGGTGTCATCACGGTGTATCCCTTCTGCAGCTTCTAGAAAACCTATTTTCTTCCTTT
Source organism: Rhinolophus ferrumequinum (assembly GCF_004115265.2). NCBI lineage: Eukaryota > Metazoa > Chordata > Mammalia > Chiroptera > Rhinolophidae > Rhinolophus > Rhinolophus ferrumequinum. Next base: position 68,005,355 of record NC_046294.1, on the reverse strand, counting down.
TCTAGAGTTTTAGAGTCATTCCTTGACTTGTGGCCTCATCCCTCTACTTTCCAAACCATCAATGATATAATCTTTCTCATAGCATTTGTCTCTGACACTGTTTTCATTGTCAAATCTCCTTCTCTGACTATGAGTCACACTTCTTTCTGCCTCTCATCCTCTTTCAAAGACCTCTGTGATTACATTGGGTTCACCTAGGTAATGAGGGATATCCTCCCTGTGGTACAATCAGCTATTTAGCAACCTAAATTCCATCTGCAACCTTAATTTCTCTTTGCTATGTAACACAATATCTTTACAAATTCTGGGAATTAGAATGTGGAAATCTTTGGGACATCATTATTTTGCTTACCACACATATGCTAAATCTTGAGATAAGGGCTAAAAAATCCCAAAATTAATAGACCAGTCACTTCCGGTTAAAATTTTGGAGACAAAGCAACTTTTTTCCACTTTATTCTCTTGAATCTCCAACTTCAAAATAAATAAATGGGGTAAATTCCATATATATCCATTTTGTATATCAAACATACATATATAAATATTATCTACTAAATTGTTTGACTCTTAAACCATGTAAGATGTTGATGCCGTAATATTATTTCTCTAAATCTGTGGCTTAGTACACATTTCTTGAATAATAACTTTTTATATCAATGTTATTGTTTTCTTCTAATTTTGTTTTCCTTTAATTTTAAGGGTAAAATTGAGATATTGATGGGCGGGGTCACATAGCTACTAAGAGATCATGTGGTGGCTGTGTTCTTACCATGCAATGCTAAGTAGATAAAAATAACATTCTTCCTGAAGGAACAAAAGCATCCTGTCATTGTTATTTACGATACTCTATCCTTCACCTATGGGGCCTGACTTGAGGGTAAGTTATTATGGAAAAAGGAAAAGCATCAATCTCTTTTATAGCTGTTACACTGTGATAGATGAATAGAGCTCGATTCCAGGTCATATACAAACAAGACATTAACAATTCAAGGAAGATACTGAAGGCCAATGTCAATCAGAAATATACATACAACATTTAAACAATCAAAATTGAGGTATGCCTTTAATAATCTTAATTTATCATGGCCATGTGGAATTGATTTCATGGTGTTATTTACCACATAATAAAGTAAAATATGTGATTATTTTAATCATTACAGAAAATTATTTGACAACATTCCATAACCATTCATGAAAAAATATCTTAAACTAGAAATACAAAAGAACTTGTGTAACCTGATAAAAGTTACCTACAAAATCATTATAACAAAATTTAGTAATTGAAATTACTGGTGAAATATAATTAATATTCTCTCAAACTTATTACTAAGTCATTTGTGCCATGTTATCATCAATTTCCTTTTATATTTACTTGAAGTTTAGCCAGTGCAATGGAAAAGCAAAAGATAAAAAGCCATATCAAAACTGTTTATTTTAATATAATTTTAGATATATGTAAGAGTTGCAAAGGCAGTACAGAAAATTCCCTTGTACAGCTAGCTTCCACTAAAGTTAACATCTAAATTATAACACATTTTTCAAAATGAAGAAATTAACATTGTTACAATATGACTAACTAAATTATATATTTTATCAGTTTTCCCACTAATGTCCTTTTCCTGTTCCAGGATTCAAACTAGGATATTGTGTTGCATTTAATCATCATATCCCCTTTGTCTCCTCTGATCTGTAATTGTTTCTAAATTTTTATTGTTTTTCATGACCTGGACACATTTGTACAGTACTGGTCATTATTTTGTAGAATATCTCAGAATATAGATTTTTTGGGAAGTTTTCTAATGATTCGATTGGGGTTATGGGTTTTGAGGGGAATGCCCAGGAAGTCAAGTGCCCCTCATATCAAGAGCACATGATATCAACATGATTTTTTGCTGGTGATTTTAATATAGATCACTTGGTTAAGGTAGTGTCTGCCAGGTTTCTCCACTGTAAAATTGCTATTATTCTGTCTATATTCATACTGTGTTTGGTAAAGATGAGTAACTAAGTCCAGCCTACATTCAGGAAGAGGGAAATTAAACTCTGACTCCTGGAAGTAGGACTATAAAAGTGTGCATGGTAATATATTTTAAGAAAAAAACCAAACACAGTAATTAGCAAGTATTTGAGGGAAAATATTTTTTTTCTTTTAATTTAAACTTTTATTTATGAGTATGGAGTCATAGGCATATACATAGTTCATTGGGTTATAAATGCATGTTATCATTATTTACGTTGTTTTTGAAGACCTTAGCAAAGTTCATTTAAGATTCATCTACGCTGTTACATGAATCAAGTGTTCATTATTTTGATTGTTGAGTAGTATTTCATTGTATAGAAGTAATACAGATAGTTTATTCATTAATCTATTGGAGGAAATTATTGTGGATGAGATTAAGGTGTGTACCAAATGAAAACATTGTGTTGTTATGGCCAATATCTCTTTTTAACATATACCACACTGACAAAATATTTTTCCTAAGATTAATCTACCATTTTCTCCTTCTACCCTTCTGGATGGCTTATATGAACTTTCTGGAGTTAGACATTCCATGTACAGATGACAAATTAATGAGTTATAGTACTTACCAAAGCCATTTAATCCATGCCACTACATTCAAAACTACAGTCTTGCTGGAGACTACTTCTAGGTGTTCTTTATCATACTACTTTATTTTCTTTATAATACATAATGGTATCTTAAATTATCACATTTATGTCATGTTTATTTTCTGTCTTACTCTACTGGACTTTATAAGCTCCTTAAGGACAAGGGACAGACTGTGTTTACAGCTGGAAGCCATACATTTTTTTCTATTCATTTTTTTGGGGGGGTGGGGGTGAAGGTAGGGGTGTGTGTAGGGGAGTGGTGGTAGTGATACATGAAATAGCAGAAACAACCAGAGTGTTTATAGCTTGATTTATACACTACTTTGCTTCAAGTGAGTTTTCTGTTCCCTTTGGTATTAACTGATAATTAAAGGGATATATAAGAAAAACAGTTACTAAAGCTTAAGTGTGATTTGTGAAAGGTCTTTTCAGTGATTTCTTTTCAGTAGAATTAGAAGAATCCTGTTCTTATGCCCTTTTAATTATAATTGCAGGGTACCAAGGAATTCTGAATCATTCAAAATAATAAGTTAATCATGAATCTACTACTCATACTGAAAACATTTGGTATTTTGCTCTTTTCTTTTAAATAACTGAGTCATACATTGTATATTTTTTATAAAAATATTTTGTTTATACAGTGGAGCATAAACATGAAATGCATGAGATAATGTCTTTAAAATCTACTTTAAATACTGATGTTGCCAACTATCAATTACTTGAACTATTTTAAGTTCTCCTTAAAGTATAGAAAATTATCATGTGCCTTTCACCAAACTTGTAAACTGGATTTGGGTTGCCTGGTGTGGGTTACAATATTGGTCACCTATGGGGAAATACTTTTTATCTCACTTATATAGAATAATTTTCATTCCTTTCTTTTGCAGCAATAGGTAGAAAGGGCATTTTACTACTTCTTGGCTTTTGAAAAGAAAAGAGACGCTCTGAATACATCGTAAATATTGTACTTTATCAATTTTAGATAAAGAACACAGAGTTTTTGTATAGTTCTTCTTCACGTAGTTCAGGATTTCACCTCATGATTAGTGCTGGAATATTTTCCAAGAAAGGTATTAATTGTGATAAGTGCAAATCCAAGGAGATTGCCCAGTATATAATCACATAACATTGCTGGTCTCAGTATATATGTAAGAATCATTATTCATTAGATTTAAGGTGTCTGATTAAGTTGAACTGCACATGAGTATGATATTTAATTGGGTTTCCAATTAAATATTGGTTCCTTTCTTCCCTAATTATCTGATGAACTGGCATTAAATTGTACGACTGTGAAAAAATTGTCAGTGCCAAGATTACTGCATGTTTATTTTCATCAATGTTTACCATGCCTGAAATGATTGCCTACCCTGCAAGAGTTTATAATCTGGTTCAGGAGAGAATAGAATTTGAGAGATAAATACTAGCAGGCAACATTATATACAATATCTCAATAGTCTATTATTTACTTCCAAATACTGATAAAAATAATAAATATTTTCAACAGGTGTTTAGAGAATTATCTCCATAAGAGTATCTCAGAACATATCTTTTCTGTGTTATGAAGGTCAGCTGTGATATTAATAGTATAAAATATGTTATTAGTACTTTGATTGTAGATAAAATAACTGTGAGAGAAGACCCACCTTATAAGCCGTAAGTCAAACCATAAATCATATTCTCTGGCTCTATAATTTTCTATTCCTGTAACTCCTATTCATCTAAGCTGTGTTTCAAATTCTAAATTCAGTATTTCCTTTGATTATTTATGATTTTTAAATGTATATTCAAATATCAAAGACAAATTATTTCTTCTTTTTATTCCACTCCCAAATTTACATATATTCTAATAGGACAGTAATAAGAATTGCCTATGTGGCCTTACCTGTAGTATCTCTTGTCTCCCATTCTATTCTATACTTTGTCCGATGTTAATATTCCTAAATCATGACCCCATTTCCATTATTGTGTTTCCCCCAAAATAAGACCTAGCCAGACAATCAGCTCTAATGCATCTTGTGGAGCAAAAATTAATATGAGCCCCGATATTATATTATATTATATTATATTATATTATATTATATTATATTATATCATATTATATCATATAATATCATATTATATTATATTATGTTCCCAGTCTTATAGTAAAATAAGACCAGGTCTTATATTAATTTTTGCTTCAAGAGACGCATTAGAGCTGATTGTCAAGCTAGGTCTTATTTTCGGGGAAACATGGTGTTACTTTTTTCTAAAACTATAAATGGTTTCCTATTACCTAAGGAAAAAAATCAAAATAATTTATTCTGACTATATAATTCTACCACAAACATAATCCAAAACATAATAAGCATAATAACATGTCCACATCCTTTCACCCAGTTTCAGTGAAATTTTGACACTAACTGTCCAGGGTTAGACTACTTTTTCACAAATTAAGGGCACAGGTCTCTACAGAATTTCCTCACTTCAAACATTTGAAAGAAGCTTGGCTGTTACCTGGCCACCCAAATAAATGACCAACTGGCTACAATTTCAGATGTTTCCACTATCCCCTCAGGTTTGATAGTTCACTAGAATGATTCACAGAAAGCAGGAGAGTTCTATACTTAGGATTAGAGTTTTATTGTAGCGAAGAGCATTCAAAATAGGAAAAGCTTAAAGAATAGAAGTATAACTTCAGGTATGGGTGGGTCCCAAAGGCAAAAGGTCTCTGTCTTCTTCCTATGGAATTAGGATGCAACACCCTCATAGAACATTGATTTGTTACAATATATTTAGAGTATTATTAACCAGGGAAGCACATCTGACCTTTGATGTCCAGAGTTTTTATAGGGGATCAAGAGGCACAAACTTTTATTTATGAAATAAATGAGTCATAGGAATGTAATGCACAGAATAGGAAATACAATGAATAATATTGTATTAACTTTGTATGGTGACAGATGGTAACAGGACTTATTGTGGTGATCATTTCACAATGTATATAAATGTCAAATCACTATATTGTACACATGAAACTAATATAGTATTATATGTCAAAATACTTCAATAAAAATAGTAAAAATAGAGTAAAACTTAAAAAACAAATAAAAACAGTTATCATTGAGATTTTATTGCATAGGGATGATTGTTTGAATCATCACCAACCTGGCTCAATTTCTAGTCCCATTTTCCTCTCCAGAGGTCAGACTGATTTCATGATCTCTCAAAGTCCCAAACCTTTAATCACATCATTGGTATTTCTCAAATGACCAGTTCCCATCCTGGGCAATTTTGTTAACATAAACTCAAATGTGGTCCCAGGGGACCACTCTGAATAGAGCAGACATCCCAATTACTTGGGATATTCCAAGTATTTACTGTCCCCTACCAGGAACCAAGGGAAAAGGCCAGCCAAATTCTTTATTATACAACACCAGCCAAGCTAAACCATTTCCTCAGTCTTCTCTCCAATTTCACCTTAACACTAAAAATCTGCTTTTTTTATCCCCACATGTGGAAATACTACCTTTCCTTTACGTTCATCATAAACTCTATTTCTTTAGAAGCATTTCCTTTATTACTCCAACTGTATGCGTTTTTAACTATAGTATCTGTTATTTCGTCTTTTATTATACTTGTTTCACACAACAAATATTAAAGTTATATCCTGTACTAAATTATAGGTTACTTTGTAAGCAGTATGCCATTCATCTTTATTTTTCAATAATATTCGTCAGAGGATTTTTCACATAATACATTCTCAGATATTTTATAAAATTACTCATTTTGATTAGATCATTACTTTGTGCCAGACACTGCAATAAGCAAAAAAATAAAAAAAATTAAAAAAAAATAACAACAACAACAACAAAAACCATAAATAATATTGGTTTCTCATCCTCAGATACATTTACTCCTGAAGAGAGGTAAAATTTTTTTTAGGGGTAGGGGGAAGGACAAGGATTGGAAATCCTTCATATATAAGAAATCCTTCATGTACAAGAAAGGAGTTTAAAAATTATTTCCTGGAGATATGGCTGTAATCTTAAATGTTTTGAATCTTTCTTATTTGAAACTTAGTTTCCTATGTAATTTCTATATTAAGAGTGAGTCATTATTCCTTTCTATTAGAAAGCCCAGACCTAACCTACTTGTTAACTGGCAACAAGGTGTAAGAAACAAATAAGTTTGCTCAGTTTCCAGTCTAAACAGATTAAATCCTGGATATTTACACAGTCTGACTAACAGTACCTATAACTATATAAGATTTTAGGCCAAAAGTCTTAGCAAGTACTCTTCCAACAAATATTACAGTATCTTGGCAAACGATAATAAAATCATTTTTATTTGGCTCTGAAGGACCTAGTCAAGTGAAATTAGCTGGTAGTTTGGCATAGCTCATATCTGGCATAGTTGGGAAAACTATGGGGAATTTAAACATGGCTACTATTTTGTCAGCATTCACTTGTTTATTTTATTGGCGAATGTGGAAAACATGGTTAATGAAACCCTGTTGATGTATTCTTGTGTTGAATTAAAAGTGAAACAATCTAAAATATTTTGTTTCTATATTCCCTAATTTTGTTCTTTGTGATAAACATGATTGTTCCCAAACTAATAAATACTAACAAGAATACGAACTTATGGCTCTTTAAAAATGCAAGGTTTGATACCTATAAGGTCACAGATATATTTCTTAAGCTTTCTAAACCAACTTTCTTATCTAGAAGCATAACGTGGTAAATTCTTCAAAGTTTTGGTGTGATTATAAAATGTGTTCCTATATATAAAAGATACCTAGTGAGGTGCAAATATTTTGTTATGTCATAAAAATAGCTTAGATTTTCTTACTACAATGTTTTGAGCAAGGTAGTTATTGAATTCTGTTTTGTTCTTTTAACATTCAAACAGATCGTTGTCATGTCAACACAGATTTTAAGAAATTATAAACTCAAATACACAGATAATCAATTTAATTATCATCTTGTTCTATTTCTTCAGAAAAATGTACTCTAATTATTCACAGAACTAAGTACCATTCACACATAAAAAGAAACTGACTTGGATGGATCATTACCTTAGGATTGAAAATAAAATATCTTTACAGAGGAAAATGTTTGCATTCAAGCAAACTGTGCACAGCAGCTAATGGGGGTAGAATTCAGAGGGAAAAAAAAAAACACGTAAGTTTAAAAATATCTTTCTGTAAAAAAAGGAACAGGGAGAGAATAAAAAAATTCCCTAGGGATGCAGCATGCAGTAAAATTTGAGCCTGATAGTGAAAAAGGCTATGGAAATCAGTGAATAACAAAAGGTCTCTGATTAATGGCGTCCATATGGCTTCTGCAGACCCATCTGACATTTTTTCTCTGTAGAGCATCCAATTTGAAATCAGGTTGGAACCATCATCTACACAGTTGTGTGGTTCTTTTACTTTCTTGTTTTTATTCAGTGGCATAGATGAATTTAAGAAAGCCTGTATGAAATAGAGAAAAAAACAGTAAGTAAAAACTGTAAGTCACTTTCAAGAGCAGTGTCAAAATCTCAGCTGCAGAAACAAAGAAAAAAGGAAAAAAGAAATAAAGACACAGGATTCATATTTTAAAATGCTGAATTTTTGTATGAATATTTATTTTGACATTATACATCTCAAGGATTTGCCTGAAGAAAATTTAGGAAACAATATTATTTACTCTGTCATTTCAATCACAATAAAATTGTTCTCATAGTTATAATTTTACCAAGAAAATCATTTATAAATGTTTGGTATACAAGAGAAAAAAAAAAAACACCCAGATTCCAAGTGTATATAGTAGGAAAACTTGGTAGTTTGTATATAGTCTCCCAGGTAATAATTATTTAAAACCTTGCCGTATATTCAACTTTTAAAATCATCTAGAAACATGACAGCCTAATGTAAAATAGTGTTATATTGAACTAATCCAAACAATTGTTCCTATTAACATTTATTTATTACAAATTAGGGGTCATTCAGGTTTTAGTAGGCAGATGTTGTTACATTGCAGGAACATTCTGTCAATTAGTACTATTTTATGCCTTTCTAATAATATCTTCAGAGAAATAAAATTAGAAACAAGATAGAAACTGATATTTACCCTCACAGTGCTCTGGAAGCATTCACTTTTTACTAATTGTGGAGACGTTTTTTAAATTTCATGGATTTTGTTGATTTATTTTTTATAAAATTCTTGGGCATTAAATCAATTTCAATATAACTTTAAATGCATATAGGCATTTCTAAATTAAAAAAAAACACTGTAGCTTCTGTCACACATCTTATATCCTTAAGATGTGCTTGTTTTAGATGTTAAAACATTATAAAACTAGATGGATATTTGATGATTTATATAAGAAAAATCAGCAATTGAGAATTATCATATATTTGCATTGTACGAAAAATTAGTAATATATAGAAAATTACAGTGGTCAAGTGTTTATTTCATTTGAATAATATCTGAATCTAAAGTAGTTCAAAATCTTACACACACATAGTTCAGTCTGTGTATTCTTCTTAAACCTTTATATGCTGACTTCAATTATATTTTGTGAATTTTCCTAGGTGTCAATTTATTCAAGATCCAGTCTAGAAAATATATATTATTTATTTTGTGAGGAAGATAAGATCTTGGTTATTTAAAAAAGTAATAAAGTAACCTTGAGTAGTTAGGTTCACATGTTATTAACTTTAGTATAGCTAAAGTATACACAAGTCCCAAGAGTAACAGTAAAATGTTACATACAGCCATGATTTGGATTATCTTTGTGATATGTATATGTGTTTGTGGAAGGTGTGGAGAAGGTGATTGACTTAGGGATTGTGTAAAGTTTGAAAAAGTCTGTGAAGGGATTTTGATAGTTTTTCTATTGTTTTTCTCTGAACAGGATTGAGTACTATACAGTACAATTAATTTTCCAATGCTCTTATTTAGAAGCTTAGAATATCAATTGGCTTTGTTTTATTTATTATTTTTGTATGTGCTTTGTAAGAGAACCAAAATAGCATATTGGTCATATGTTCAAGCCTGGAATCATACCATGTGGATTTGGAAAGGAAAACATTGGAAGATTATTATTCTGGTGACTTTTGTTCTTTGACTGGTGTTGATACAATTGTGTCATAGAGCTACGTAGCTTCCTTTCTCTTGCCTTTACTAAGGCTCAGAGATTCAGGTGTGGCTAGAGGTGATAGAGAAAATTGACAGTTTTGAGAGTTGACAGTTCTGAAGCTGCATATAAATGCACTTTACTTGAAGAATTATAAAACAAATTACATGCACATTTCTCTTAGAGTTAAGGCAATGATTGAGTGAGAATGGGAGTCTAAAAACTGAGTTGGGGACACAAAGGCAAATTAAAGAAGAAAATTTTAAACTCTTAATTTTTTCTGAGATTCTTTTGCCACTATAAACATAGCCCCTTCTCTGAGTAGGTGAATTTCTATTTGCCTAAAGAAACTATAACGACCAATCATGAGGTAGTTACTTTATAGGAGATGCTAGTCTTCCTTAAACTCTACCTTCACCATCTCTCATTACCTCTTATCTGTAACCATTCTAAGACGGTTATCCACACTTCTCTCCCAGAGCTACTCAGCACCAATTTTTCAGTTGTATTCTTTCTGAGTACCTGATCACATGCACTGCTGCAAATTCTGCCTGCTGGGTAGATTTCTTTTCAACATTATCTGTAATGCAAACCATGAGTGGAGTTGTAATGCTACTGCTTTTTGCTTTTGGGTAAAGCCAGCATATTGTGTAGAACCCTCTATAAATCAGATCCAATTTTTTTATTCCTCAAATAATTGTTCATACTGAACACCTCAGGAGACCATCGATATAGACTAAGATACATCAATATTGCAAGAGAAGCAGACATATGAATTGGAGTCACTTGCTAATGCAAATTATGTGTGCCTTCAGGAACTTCTCAAGCCAAATCTTGTATATATCATGTTTACTCAATGAGAGAATGATGCTTTGTCTACCCAACTTTATAGACTGGTGTGCCAGAATATACCGATTAATGATGAAAAGCTCAAGTTACATAAAATCTTGGTGGCCTATGGCCAAGCGTTTAGTGCTGGCTAGGGTCAAAAAATATTTTCAGCAAGAGAATAATTTTCTGCAGAGGGTAGAATCACTTTGTTCCAAAATTCTAAAGGTCTGCACCTTACAGCAACCTGGGGAAAATGCCATACAACATTGCTTTGTCATCATTAGACCTTTTGAATCATGTGACTCAAGTAGCTGAGCACTTTCATGGCAATCATGAACTATTGCAGACTTCTCTTTGTTTCACTAAAACAAAGCAAAACAAAACAAACAGCATTCTTTCCTATGTCATTAAACTAATATAAAAAGAAAGGGACTACTTTACTTCCTGGCATGATTATTTTTGAAAATCAGGGGAATTGTGTGGTTTTTCCATAATGGAGAGAAAGGTATGTGTCCAGAACTCAGAAGATCCTTGGAGTTCTGCTTAGTACTTTTATGTCCTATGTGAATATTAAATGGAGACAAAACACTCAAGATAGGCAAAACTAAAAATGTCCTAGGACCTTCCATAAAGAAGATGTGATTTGCCTGAGAAACAGAACCAGTAGGATATATATGATATATAAACTCTATATATCTCGTTTATATTATATAATATAGATAGATAGATGATAGATAGGTAGATATAACATTAATCCAGAAATAATGTTTACTATATTATATTATATAAATGAGCTATATAGAATATATATTTAGTAATAGGAATTGGCTCATGGGATGATAAAGTTGAGAAGTCCTATGATCTGCCATCTGTAAATCAGAGACCCAGGAAAACCATCATTTTGGAGGTGGTAGACAAGTTTATGGCCTTAATTATGGTGATGGTTTCATGAATGTACACTTATCTTCAAACACATTAAGTTGTGTACATCAAATATGTACAGCTTTTTCTATCCCAAATATACTTCAATATAGTGGTTAAAAAATAAATTCCAGAGTAAATCCAAAGGACTGAGAACCAGGAGCACCAATGGAGCAAGGGTAGGAGAAGAATGATGCTGCAGTTCAAGTTGTCAGGAAGACAATAGATTCTTCTGTCCTTTTGGGTCCTCAATGGGTTGAATGATGCCCAGTCATGAAGCGGGCATTCTGCTTTACTCAGTTCACCAATTCAAAGCTAATCTCTTCTAAAACATGCACACAGGCACATCCAGAAATAATGTTTAATCAGATATCTGCATATTCCTTGGCTCAGTCAAGTAGATACATAATATTGCCCCCTACAGAAGGTTTGGGTCACCCTAGCAGGGAAAGAAGCACAACTTACTGAAGGACTTGATGAAGGCAAAGGGGATATAGACTAGGGAACAGGAGATACGAGTTATAAATTGAAGCTATGACCATATAGAATAGGCAAAATTCTAAGACAGCCACATGGTCACTCCCTGCTGTCCCTTTTGAGCATGGGGAAGACTGTGAATATGATGGATTTTAGTCCCATGATTAGATTTCATTAAATGACAAAGGTGGATGGATTTTTAGATGTAATTAAGGTTCTATTCAGTTGTGTTTTAGGTATTTTAAAGAAATATTTTCCTGGATGGTTTCTGATTCAATCAGAGGAAGCTTTTAAAATGGTGGTTAAGCTCTTCTTTGAGAGAAATACTTCTGCTGGCCTTGAAGTAGTCAGATGCTACTTTCTACAGAAGCCAAGTTGGTAAGACATGTGAATGGCATTTAAGAACAGAGTAACCTCTAGTCTAAGAGCCAACAAGAAAGTGGAGACCTCAGTCTTATAACCAAATGGAACTAAATACTGACAGCATCCACATAAATTTGAAATAGGACCCAGAGCTCCAGAAAGGAGTCCAGGTTGCTGGCATATTGACTTTAGCATTGGGAGACTCTGAACCAAGATCCCAGTTATGCTATGCCTAATATCTGAACGATAGGATTCTGAAATAATAAGTGGATCCTGATTTATGTCCCGAAATTTGTGCTAATTTGTAATGCAGCCATAGAAAATTTATACACAATATGACCAGTTATGTAAATGAAGGCAGTAGCATTTTTATGTCTTCCTTGTATTTATGTCAGTTTCTTTGTATGTGTGTGTATATTTCATACCCTTCTGCTCCCATTATATAACATATGTTAACATTCTCTCTATTAAGTTGTCAGACATCAAAGACCGTGAATCAGCTTAAGGAGGAATAAACATTGCCCAACAGAGGCTAAAATAACATGTGGGTTAATAACATGTATGTTCTCTTTAAGGAGAACATTAACATGTATTTACTTATACAAGGTATAGTAAAATCCTGTTAAGTGAAGACAAACTTCTATATTTCTTCATTTGGAACTCAAATATGGCTGTATGGATGACAAATTGAAATGGTAGACAATAGTGGACATTACTAATCAACATGGTTGGAGCTGGGAACCATATTTCCCACAATCCTCTTTCCTTTAAGTCTCTGGGATTGAGCTGGCTACAAGAGAAACTTGAGTAATATATGGAAGGTAGGAAGATTAGCCATGACTATCAAAATGTTATAATGGTAAGATATATAATTGGACAGAAGCAGATTCACCCAACTGGTCCCAGTTTATCCTCTCTTCTCTGTTCTTCATCCAGTTTATCTTCTCAACTGTTGTCTCTGCTGATAAACAACAGCTTTAGAACCATACCAGATGCTTGAGTGCAGATAACAGATGTTTTAATTTTATAGAGGTAACCATTCCCATAGACTTCTCTTTGAGCTCCCATTTTAGTCTCAATGGTGTGATCTGACATGCTTTGTTTGTCGGATTTTCCTTGCAAGTTCTGTGTTGATTTCCTGTGGGCTAGTTATTCACCGTTTCTCTGATGTTATAACATCCCTTGCATACCTTCCCATCCCCAACAACTTCATATTTTGTAAGGTCTAATTACTATAAGGAATATCTTATTCCCATAACAATGATAGGAGCTCCGCTTCTTTGACTGAACCATGATTGACTCAGTGTCATTAGAAGGGGCTTACTTAAATATTTATACTCTTTCATAATGAAGGAAACAATGGAATTTCAAATTAACTAGTTGCAGGAGGTCAACAAAGATCTTAAAGAGATAACATTCCATTTTAAATAGTCCAGAATGCTGCCCAGTACTATGAATACTTAAATTCATTGCTCTAGTCCTTAGTAAAATGTTGTCTCCCTTGTGTTTGTGGTCATTTAAGAGAATAAAAGATTGCAGTGTTAGCTAGCAGTGATACAGGTACACTCACAAAAAGAATTTACAAAAGAGAGAATAAATACAGAAAATGCTGCAGAAATGTTAACCTCAAGTCAGAAGCAACAAGGAGAAACATTAGCAGGCCAGTACACATCAAAGGTCAACCACAAATATTTCATGAAATACTTACTATATTTTACTTTGTATTACAGTTATTTGTGAATATTCCCTATTTTTCTAACTAAATTATCAGCTTCTATATGCCTCAAAAAGAATGTGCCACAACATATCTTTCTATTGGCTAGATACTCTTCTCACCAATCTGACTCACACCAAGTTATCTGAGGCCATATCTTGAACAAAGCAACTCTAGTGAAGACATATTGCTTTGGTCTGGTAATGTACTCCTATGGATATCTTATTCCTTAGGGTCCTTATTGGGATATCAATCACTTAATTCCCCTTTTCTTGGTATACTGTGTGTGTGTGTGTGTGTGTGTGTGTGTGTGTGTGTGTGTGTGTGTGAGAGAGAGAGAGAGAGAGAGAGAGAGAGACAGAGAGAGAGAGAGAGAGAGAGAGAGAGAGAGAGAGAGAGAGATGATACTACAACATAAATTTGGAATTCTTTGCCTGAAGGTACTCTACTCTCAGTTTTTATACCTATGTGAGTCAATAAGTTGTCTTTTGTTTTATATTTATATTTTCTGACTTATGTTCAAGTCTGTCCAATATAAACAGTTTTATTTAGATGTGGGAAGTTAAAGTGATGAATCCTAAAATACAGAATTTACTGAATGAATTTGAGTTGACAAATTTGCAGTTTGTTATTTGTGAGACATTATATCAGAATTTAGACTATTCACCTATAGAATGTAAAGATTTAGATGGTTTGTTGAAAAATTGGTCTTTAACTATTACTTGTGTTCACCTGCAATTAAATGTTTCAAAGAAGTTTTAGGCTTCTTTTAGATTAAGCCATTCTAAAAAGAGAATTAAGCAATGTGATATGCTTTTGATAAATGGCACACGTTATGCCTACAACCAAAGATCTGAAATTGCTGGTTTATTTTTTTTTAAATAATCGTATTCTCACAGAACTATGATTCTTTGTTTTAGGCAAAACTTAGTATGAAGAAGGGAAACAGAGCATTGCAAGACTGGGACACAAAATGAACAAAAGAAATGCTAAATTTAATTCCCAGACTGGATTACATTATTGAAGTAGGGGAAATATTAATTCTGTCTTACTTTTTAGCCCACGGCCAGATAGAATCTATTAGGCTAAATGCTTTGGACATGTACAACACATAAAAACTTGATTCTAAGGGTCAGAAATCTGATTGTCAATGTCCAAATTCAAGATTTGTGACTCCACTCAATCTTTGACTTTGCTTACATCCCCTGAAACAGACACACACACACACACACAGGAAAAAACAACTGGCCACAGGCTTTCTGTGGTTTTCAAGAGATATATTACCAGAGGAAGCCTTGTAAATTGGGGATTATTAATTTTCAGTTCTTAAAGCATCCTCCAAAAGTCCTTACTAGTACGTTTAGGCAGTAGACAGAAAACTCTGAATAGCTCCCTGAAGAGAAATCCACCCCTCTGCTTATCTCACATTAGTTCATGGAGCACCATAGATAAGAAAAATCTCAGTTATCCTTATTGAGAAACCTAATAGGAGGACCTTTACCACTTAGGAAAGAAATCCTTATTGAATCTGGCCCCAAAAATATGGTTTATGTTAAAAATACTAAACGACTTATATTACCTCCCCAACCATGTTCTTTCACCGTTGCATATTAAATGTATATCATAGTTAAATTTTTCAGTTAATCAATAGATGGCAGAATGCTGAAAAGGCATCACCACAGAATTAGAGATGCATCTTGGATTCATCGTGTTATCACTAAGTATAGCCTTAGAATGAAGTATCTGGTGAGTAATTCAGTTTGATTCTGTTGTGTAACTGGCAAGCTCTTTTTTCAGTTTATGTAGGATAGTCATATTATGGTAGTTGAATGTGATAGAATAAGGGTTTATGTGCGTGATGAACGACAAAGAGATGTGATATTCTGGTGTTTAGCTCTATTAGAAATTATACATGAAGACTGAAGTCAGACTAAATCATGCAGAGCTAACATATATGGACAACAACTCCTAATTATATTAATCAAGCCCCTGAATACATCTCTGTCTGAAGGCATATCCTTCCTTGGAAAATTCTGAGTGATAAGCAAATAAATGTTACTTGTTAGGAGTATTTTCCATTCTCATGGTTGAACATAATTTTGCATTGATAAATTGCAAATTTTTTTTTTTTTTATTTATTTAAAGTTTATTGGGTGACAATTGTTAGTAAAGTTACCTAGACTTCAGGTGTACAATTCTGTAACACATCATCCATATATCATATTGTGTGTTCACCACCCAGAGACAGTTCTCTTTTCCATCACCATATATTTGATCCCCTTTACCCTCATCTACCATCTCTCTCCCCCCTTACCCTCTGTTAACCACTAAATCATATGATTTCACTGATACGTGGCATATAAAACTGAAAACAACAAAAGAACAAGACAAACAAAGGAAGAAACAAAATATTCTTAATAGAGTAGAGCAGGTGTTGTGGATATGACCATATACTGGCTCACAGACAAGGAATTGGCCTGTCCGTAGTGATAGCCTCACACGTTGGGAGCAGAAGACTGATAATAGACTCAGCTTAGCATCTGCTGAGTTTCTAACATCTGCAACTACAAATCTTGAGTGCTATAATATTCATATAAACAAATTTTAAGAATACATTTCTTACTATGGAGTGTACCAAACTCTACAAGAGCCTTTCATTCTTACTGTTACTTTTAATAAATGAATGAATCCGTTGAATTCTAAATGAAAAAGCTATTTTTCACTTCAATAAAAAGGAGCTTTAAAATAAATGAGAACCACTTGCTGTGGAATGACCTAAAATGTAAATGGAGAACCTACACGTAGGTCATCAGAGGCATGCATTAGAGTACACTGGCGACATTTAAGAAAGGGAGTTGGGAGCCAAAGCCTAGGAATGATGCCTCTGAGGACTTCAGCTGAGGGGAACATTTATCTATTCTCAGAGATACACAAAACGTGTACTTATAGCCATTAATTAACAAGTAGAACTTTATGTTTATATAACAAGCAACATTTTACATGCAGTCTTTGAGGAAATATGACTTGTCTTCATATTTTTTACTTAAATGTTTTCAGATAGAAATGAAAAACAAGTTTGATGATTTAATTGATAGGTTTAAAACAAGTTATTAAATTTAGTTTACCAGTGAACCAGATTTTATATTTATATTTATATATATGATATATATATAATATATATACACACATATACATATATGTATATTATATATATATATAGTTATATAAATATATGTGTATAAGTATAGTCAAGACATAATATCATTTTTAAAATCTGCAATTTTGTAGCTATTCACACCCGGCAACTAGTACTAGTCAATATTAGTTGCGTGCTCACTATGTGTCAGGTAGTGTAGGTTATGTACTATAAAGTTTATCATCTTAAAATTCCTAAGGATTGGGTGTTTTTACTATTCCTACTAGATACATAAGACTGAGGCCTAAGAGAGGATAAACAATGTTGGTAGAAAATTCTCCATCAGATTCTCACTTTATTGCAAATCTTGTGAACAAAGGTACCAATAGACTTTGTTTCGGGCTATATTTGCCTTGAGAAATAGAGATAGTACCTCTCACAAGAGAAGAGGGCAATTGTGCTTTTTGTCCAGTATAATAATATAATGTCTCCCTCTGGGGAAATGTTGGACAAGTTTGATCGCAACTCATAATAAAAGAGTGGGGATTCCTAATGCTTGTCTTTTTGGTCTCAGATGCAAATCTGCTGGGTGTGCTGCATGCATCTAGGCATTCCTAAATCTCCACCACGGGGTTGGGAGGCTTGGGGAAATGGTATGCTCAGGAGGCTTATGCTGCTCACTACACCATGAGACATAAAGTTCTTTGTCTTTGACCAGGAATCTTGTATCTTCTGCTAGCATTGTGGAACAGTGGCAGGCTAACTTGTTGGTTTGAAAGTAGGGTAAGATCCCAGACCCTTCATAATTCTTGTCAAGCAACATGCTTAAGACTACCCAGCTAAAGTCAGCCAGAGAGTCAAGCCCCAAGAAGTAACTGTCTCTGGAACTCTTTTTTATTTAATAACAACATTGCATTGGCTCCTACACCAGTCACAGAGTACTATTATAGAAAGATGTTAGTTTATTAAGGTTAAACTGTATTAATTTATAATTATCTTAGAAAATGTTCTTTTTACTTTTACTTATAATTCCACCCCAGAACAGAAGGAGAACCATAAATGAAAACTTTCAGAAAACTCTTTTATCATTTTAAGAGGATAAGAAACAAAGGCATGGCTTTAAAAAAGTAATTTATTTCTATAATAACATCTTGAGAATGCATCTATCAATTTGGTGGTTAGCATTGTAAAGTTTAAAAAAGGGAAAGTCAAGAAGAGTTTTCTAGATGTAGGATAAGTTGACTGATTTAGTTAAATAATGAGTTTACTAAGAAAAGGAAATTATATCCATTATAGGTGAGAAGTCATAAATGGAGTATTTAGGAAGATTTACCTGGCTAGTGCTGGCAGGGAAAGGATAAAAGATACACATTTAATAGGTGCTTTATCTTATTATTCTGTCATTTGCAGATTTTTACTGCATTTTGAAAGCATCTAACTCTTTACAACTAACAAACTATAAGCAATTAGCCTGGAATACCACCAAACAAGTTCAGTTCAAAATGTGAATCATGTTTTAACACACGACATTCATTCTCTTCCTCACTGCTACCCTTTGGGACAGACCTTTGCATAATTACAATTTCAGTGAATAATTCAGTCGTCAATACTAATAGAATTTTATGTAAGTACCTTAGTGTGAAGAACATTTTACACAATTTGATCTAATAATAAAAAATCTAAATTATTATCTATACTTTACAAAGAAAAATTGAGGCCCTGAGATCCTACCTAAACTAACTAAGGATAAACAGTTTGTAAAGAAGAGTCTGGTTTGAACCTAAGTCTTATCTTCTATAAATAATAAAATACTCCTTTATTCTACTTTTAGTAGAATCCTTTTAGGATTACCAGAAAGCACATTGCATTTAACTCTCAAAGAACTGTAATTACCGTGGATAATGCATTTGAGTAACCACTCTGTGCACAGTTTTCTATACGGGGGAATACTTCGAATTAACATAGTTTCTGTCCTTGTCAAACATAATGTGAAAGTAAAATAAAACAAAACATAAACAAGTGATTACAAAATAACAAAGTTTAATAAGGACAAACAAAATGCATAGTGCTTTAATGGAAAATAGTACATCAGGATGGATTGTGGGGTATGTTTAGTCAGGAAAGTATTGTCACACTGAGGTGACAAAAGCTAGGCAGAGATCTATAGGAACATAATGAGCCATCTTTGTGAAGAGCCCCTATAAGAGAAATCTAATTAATGGGGAAAACATATCCAATTGCCAGTGAGATATGCCATTGATGAGTTTGATGAACAATGGCCAAATTTGCTGCAGAACAGAGATTAAGGTAGAGAGACCACAGAATAATTAGGTGAGGAGTAGAACACTCAGATCATAAAGATACTCTCAGTTCACATAAAATACATTAATTGTTTTATAAGCAGGAAACTTTAAACAGGGAGAGATGTGATCATATATTAACTGAAAAATTGTCCTGGTTGCAGTGGAGAGGAGGGATTTGGGAAGTTGGTAAAATGAGGTGCAAAAATGCAAATTAAGAAGCTATTATGGTTATTTTTAAAATCAGATCATTAGTGACAGTGAATTGAAAATGAAAAAATGTTCCAAGAGATCTTGAATTGGAAAGAGATTTCAAGAGATTGGGGGGGGAAAAGACAGACATTGGTGGTCTGTCTTAGAGATAAAGAAGTAGAAGAAAGCGAAGATGCTACATAACATTTCTTGGCATGAACAATTGACTGATTAAATTGTTAATACTGTTCTTGAATAGTTGTAATTGTTAAGATTAATTTGCTTGCTGTCTTTTTAAAGAACAATAATTTTATTGCTTTTACTTGTTATCATTTAATCCTAAACACAAATGTTATAAAGAAAAAAAATTATCTACAGTGATCTGAAACACTCTCTTCTTATAAAATAGCTAGATATGCATTAAAGTACAGTAAACATACCATTTCAATGCATATTAATCTAGAAGTGAATAAAAATTCACAAGGAAAAGTTACTAATATCAGAGTGGTACGCTATGAAAGCAATAGTATTTAAAGAAGACATCTTCAGAAAGATTTTAAAAATTCTACTACATATTGTTCACAAGAAACACTTTCCAATTGTAGGAGAACTAAAACGTAAACTGATAAAATAGTGTCTATATAAAGCAAATGCTGAGCAGAAACAAACAGAAAATGAACACAAACTTTGCAACAAGACTGCCAGGAATTAAATTATAGTCTGTGCCATATTAAGTAACTCTGCTCAAGTTATTTAAAAACGGGAATTAGAATAGTACAAATTCAGAGGTAAGTTTATACATACTGACATATATGCATGAATTATTTATATATCTATGCATTTATATTGGCCATTGTTATTTATATTAATATTTGACAAATTATTATCTTATTCAAAAAAGTTTTTAGGGATAAAGCAATTCTCCACATTGCAATAATATTGGATTTACTAAGAAACAATTATATAATTTAAAATGTGTATATACCTAATAACAGTGCTTAACAAAAGCATATAAAATAAATATTGATAGAACTACAAATTAAAATAAGTGGATCCAACATCATGGCACAACAATTTAATGCATGTCTTTCAGTAATTGATAAATACAAAATAAAAAGTAAAATAATTACTATATTTGTTTGAAAAACACAAGATAAAAGATGATATAATTGAAGCATATAAGACGTTTTAGCTCAAAATAAAGGATATATATTCTCAAATGCAAAAGAGGTACTTATGAAATATGAACATGTACTAAACACATAAGCATAAAACTTGTCTTGTAAAAACAAGTTAAAACAACGTACATAATGAAACCTTAGAGAAATCTTACATATCCCAGAGAAATTCTAACATATGCACTAAGCAATAAGTATAAGACTATTTATAGCAGCGGTAAATGAAATATTTTTTAGTCTAGGTGTTTGCTTTACAAATATTTTGTCCAACTTAAAATGTGTATGTATACACGTTTTCTATAATATTATTTTGATAGTATATGTATATCTCAATAAAAATTAGAAACGTTTAAGGTTTTAATATGCAAAAGGTAGTTTAAAAACTGAAAGAATACGATGGAGTGACATCAGTAAGAATGGTGAACCGAGGACTTGCAAAAATTATGCCCCCAAAAAGAAATGAGAACTTTAACAAAAAGTGTTTGAATTATGTTTTATTTTATAGGCTAGATATTGTCAAAGACTTGCAGCAATCCAAGTATGGTTTATTTAAGAAAAATTGCTGAATTTAGTAAGATAGTGAGTTTTGTGGAAATTTACCGTGCACTCTCTCTAGCTTCACTTTAGACTTAAAAACCAACATCATGAAATCACATTGAAAACCAGCCCATCAAAGCCAATGGAGAGGGAATGATGAGACTATTCTTTAAAACTCCATTTCCAGAGAATTGTCATTATTTGACCTATCTGGTAATTCTCTGGAGGTACACACTGTTGAAGCTTGTCTTTTTCTGACCTGACCTGGAGTTTGCCCAGTGCAATCAGCCTTTTCTTTCTTTCTTTCTTTTTTTTAATAACTAATGACAATTTTTAACATCTTACTCCTGTGGTTAAAAATAATAGGGTAAAAAAAAATAGGCTAACCAAAAAGCTTCAAACATAGGCTAGCCAAAAAGTTTGTTCTTGATGTGTTCATATGGGGCATCAAAGAGCTCTGACATATTGCTGAGACTCTACAAGATCCGTGCATGTGTAGAGATATATGTATGGAAGCCTAAGGCAGTGCCTATGTTCAGAAAATACCTTAAAAAGCCCTATTTCTCTATGAATGACCTTGAGATTCTGCACAAGTAGAAAGTAAGGTTGAACTTCACGGCTGAGTGCTGAATTTATGCTCCAATATGCACAGAGCTACTAAGCAAAGGCTGGAAGATGTATTGTTTCCAGGAAACCACTGTCAAAACATTAGCTGATCATGATACTAACCAAATAGACTTTAGTGATAATAGCATGACAAATAATACAGACAGTGTTTAGTTAGTTCAAAAGAGTCACTAAAGAGCACACACAAGAACAAAAACAGCAACATATCTTGGGGAGGGAGAAAAATCTGATATCCAGCGTTACCACAATATATTATTTAGGATGACTGACTTTTAATAAAAAATTGCAAAACATGCAAAGAAACAAAGTATGGTCACACAGGCGGAATAGAAGAAATAATTATACAGTCACTGAGAAAACTTAGATATTAGACTTCTTAGACAAAGATTTTAACTAAGCTTTTTTTAAATGTTCAAAGATCTAAAGGAAATTGTATTTCAAGAACTAAAGGAAACTATTGGAACAATGTGTTACCAAAGATGGCATCAATAAAGTGATCATTATTATAATAATAAAAAAGAACAAAATCAATTTCTGGAGTTGAAAAATTCATAAAAATGAAATGAAAAATTCACTAGTTGTGACTCAACTACAGGTTAGTCACACAGAAGAAAGGAGTAGTAAACTATAAGATATAAAACTGAAGTTATTCCATTTTAAAAACAGAAAATAAAAAGAACAAAAGTAAACAAACAGAGCTTCACAGACTTTTGGGCCTCTATCAACCATACCAACATATTCATAATGAGAGGCCAAGAGGACAGAATAGAAAGGGACTGTAAGACTATTTGAGGACACATCGGAAAAACTATTAAATCACAGATCGATGAAGCTCAACAAACTCCAAGTAGCATACCATCAAAAAGATCTGTACTAGAAACAACAAAATGTTGAAAAACAAAGATAAAAATCTTGTGAAGAGCAGAAAACAACTAATCACACGAACAGGTTGCTCAATATGATTAATAGCTGATGTATTATCAGAAACCATAGAGGAGAGTGAACAGTAGAATGCCATATCAATAGTGATGCATATAGGGCCCAGGAAAAGCAGCAATAGTGCTAATGCATTTTGCACTAGGCCACTTTAGGAAAATACTCATGCTTGCCACCTGCTAATTATTAAATTGGTTCGCATGAGGTTGCAGTTGGCTATACAGGAGTTATTAGTGTTTTAGTCTATTCATGTTCATAAAGAAGAGTGCTGTAGCTACAGTTTCCTAAAGTTAACATCAAGCAGTCAAACCTGAGTACAGTGCAAAAACCATATTTGGCGTGCACAGACCAAACTCAGACCTGTGTCACCATTGTGTGGTACACCCACTGGAAGGATGCTAGCATGCTATTTGGTAACATAATTTCAGTGGGAAATCTATCACTGTCAGATTTTTATTTTCTTTGGAACGAACATAAGACAGTTGACTCACAGAGCTTTTCTTTCTTTATGTGCAGTCCTCATTTCAGTAAATCAAAGATGTGTTCAGACATTGCAGGTAACAGATGTGTATGTAAAGTTAACAAAAATAGAATTTTTAGAAACTCAACTCTTCAGTTATTACAGCTACCTTGTCATGTTAAATATTTGTCCTTAAAGGGTCTGAGATGTACATTTTTCATTTCATGCTTTTCATAGCTATGCCATGTGCATAATTAAAGTATCACTGTAACACTGGCCTGCCAGCCCAGCAATTAAAAAAGAAAAAATAGTACTGCAAGGAAAATATTGTACTTCAAGTTCAATGTCCAGCAAAACTATCCTCCAAAATGAAGAAAAAATTAACACATGTCAGATAAAAACAGACAGAATTTATTGCTAGCGGACTTTTCCTTCACTACAAGAAATACTAAAAAGAAGTTGGTAAA
This sequence comes from Rhinolophus ferrumequinum, assembly GCF_004115265.2. Classification (NCBI taxonomy): domain Eukaryota; kingdom Metazoa; phylum Chordata; class Mammalia; order Chiroptera; family Rhinolophidae; genus Rhinolophus; species Rhinolophus ferrumequinum. The sequence continues at coordinate 67,981,499 of NC_046294.1, read as the reverse complement.
ATTGGAACAAAAGACTAGGAAAAAATACTTGAATCCACGTAAAGAAATAAAGAACACTGATAAAGTTAACTACATAAAAGAATGTATAAATATATTTTGTTTGAAAATCTTTTTTCTTCTGATTCAACAGACAACTGTGTAAATTAATAATTATAAGAACGTATTGATGGGCATACGATATAAAGATATATTTTATATGACAATAACAGCACAACGAATATAAGAAGAATTGGAGCTTTATAGGAGCAAAGTTTTATACGTTATCAAATTTAAGTTTGTAATAATCTGAACTATATTGTTATAATTTAACACGGTGATTGTCATCCTTAGGACAATCACAAAACAAATTTAAAAAGCTATAGTTTAAAAAATAAGAGAAAGGTGAATTAAAATAGGTAGTAGAAAATATCTATTTAATGACGATGAAAATAGTCATAGAAAAATTAAGGAACAAAAAAGATATAAGATATGGAAAACAAACAGCAAAATGCCAGATGTAAATCCTAAATTTCAGTCATTATATTAATGTAAATAAATTAAGCACTTCAATTGAGAGGCAGAAATTAGTAGAAATCATCAACTATTTTCTATTTACAAAGGTATTCTCTTGATTCAAAGGTACATATAGATGGAAGTGAAAAGATGGAAAACCATATATCATTAAAATACTAATCAATAGAGATTTGGGTAATACCACACAAAATAGAACATAAGACAATAATTGTTTTAAGAGATTAAGAAGGATATTTTGATCTAACAAAGTGTGAATACATCTAAAAAATATAGCAATTATAAACATATATGCACCTAAAAAGAAAACCCCAAAATAGCTGAGTAAAACCTGATAGAATGAAGAAAGAAAAAAAAAAATATTCAAGAATTACACTTGAGGACTTCAATATTCCACTTTCTATAATGGATAGAACAACTAGGCAGGAGGATAACATGGAACTCAATGACTTAAACAACTCTCTAAAGCAACTATACCATACGAATATCTATAGTAGTTTTTCCAACAAAGGAGGTCAACACACATTTCTCTAGAGCATAAAGAACACTCTCCAGGACAGACCGTATATTAGGAAATAAAAGTAAAAGTCTCAATAAATTTAAAGTATGAATTTGTACAAATAATATTCTTTGCTCACAAAGGAATGAAATTAGATTAAATAAAATAAAAACAAGAGAAATTCTCAAATATGTGAAAATAAAAAAGCATGCTCCTAAATAACCCATGGGAAAAAGAAGAAGTCACGAAAGACATTTTAGAAATTTTGAGTTGAATGAACATGAAAACACAACATACAGAAGACATGGGACACAGAAAAAGCCGTACTCAGAGGGAATTTTTGCTATAAACTGTATTAAAAAACAAGAATTATCTCAAATCAATAACTTAACCTTCTATGTAAGAACACAAAAATGAATAGCATTCTAAACAGAAAGCACATGGAAAGAAGGAAATAGTAAATATGAGTTGGAAATTATGAGACAGAGAAAGAAAATAATACAGAAAATCAATGATGCTAAGTGTTGATTCTTTAAATAGATTAACAAATTTGGCAAACTCTTACCTAGACTGATCAAGAAAAAAGAGAGAAAATGCAAATCATTAAAATAAGAAATGAGGAAATGGACTTTACTGCAACCTTATTGAAATTATATATATATATATATATATAATAATATGAGCAACAAATTAGATACCAACAAATCAGATAATAAAGAATGAATGGACACATACCTAGAAATAAACAAATTGCTGAAACTCATTGAAGGAGAAAGAAAATCTGAATAGATTTGTGATGATTAAAGAAAATGAATAAGTAATCATAAACTTTCCACAAGGAAGCACCCAGGGCCAGCTCACTTCTCTTGTGAATTCTACCAAATGTTCAAAAAGAAATAACAATTTTTCACAATTCTCTTTCCCCCAAACAACAACAACAACAACAACAACAACAACAACAACAGCAACAGAAGATAGAGGAATTTATCATTCACTCTATGAAACAAGAATCATCCTTATACCAAAATTAGTTAAAAATATCACAGGAAAAAAATACAGCCAATATTCTTGATGAATATAGGTATAAAAATCTGCAATAATATGATTGCAAATTGAATACAGAAACATACAAAAAGAATTATAAATTATGACCAATGGAATTTTTTCCAGTAAGGCATAATTGTTTTAACATACAAATTTCAATTAGTTTAGGAGAAAATTTGGGAAAGATAGTAGAGTAGGAATAACCAGGAAACTATATCTCCACCAAAACAACAATTTCACTGGCAGAATCTGTCTGATGTAACTATTTTGGAACCCTGGAGTCTATTGAAGGCTTGGAACTTCTAGTAGAAGGCTTGGATGGTAAAGCAATGTTAATTTCAGTTCTTACCACTGTAGGAGCATCACACATCCACATGACATGCAGCAGTTCATGTGTTCCCAGAGAAGCTTCCACACACATTATGGAAGCCAGTGTGAACCACAAAGGATGCTACCCTCCAAATATCAGGGATCTGTGCTCTTATCATTGATTGCTGCTTCTAATCACAGTGACGGAGAAAAGTAAGTGGGTGGCTCTTGTTGTACTTCCCCCATCATTGCAAGCTCCTCCTTCTCCAACTGAAGTGACTCCTAGGAGATTTAAAGGCAGCTACTCTCCCCCTTTACTTCATTTTTCTCTTTTACACCTTTTGGGAGGCAGACATTAAAGATATTCAAAAACAATTCCATATATGAGGAAAATTATAGTATAACCACAAATGACAATGGAAAGGTTCATAAAAAACATGAGAAGAAGTTTTCACTACAGGCCAATCCTTGGCACAGGGATTTTTCAACAATCAAAACAGCAAAAGCAATAATAAAATCAGTAAACCTTGGGAAAGAGTGAAAATCTGATTATCATACTATTAGATTCAAATGTCCAGTTTTTAACAACAAAAAAATCACTAGACATACAATGAAACAGGAAAGTATAGACTACTCCAAGGAAATAAACACATCAACAGAAACTGTTAATGTAAAAGACTTGATGAGATTTTTTATATATATATGTGTGTGTGTGTGTGTGTTAGATAAAGTCTTTAAAACAATTTTCTTGAAGATCAAAAACTAAAGGAAGATGTGGAGAAAGAAAATGGTATATAACAAAATGGAAATATCAGTAAACACAGAAAACCTCAAAAGAAAGCAAAAAGAATTACTGGAGCTGAAGAGTTCAATAACTGAAATAAAATTTCCTAGAGAGATTTAAAGGCATATTTGAGCAGGCTGAAGAGAGAATCAGTAAACTTAAGTGTAGGACAATGAAAATTACTGAGTATAAGTAGCAGAAAGAATAAAGACTGAAGAAAAGTGAACAGAGCCTAAGGGACCTGTGAGACACCATTGATTTGACCAACATATACATTGTGGAAGTCTCAGAAGGAGAAGATAGAGAAAAAGAAACGAGAGAGAATGTCAGAATATGTAATGGCTGAAAACTCCCCAAATTTGATGAAAAACATGATATAAACGTCCAAATCCAAAAAGCTAAACAAACCCAAGTAAGATTAACTCAAAGAGACCCTCACTGAGACACATTATAATCAAACTTTCAAAAGTCAAACCCAAAGATAAAATCTTAAAACAGGAAGAGAAAAGCAATTTGTCACATACAAATGATCTTCAATAGGATTATAGGTAGATTTCTTATTTAAAACTGGACACCATAAGGCAGTGGCTGATATATTCAAAGTGTTAAAAGAAAACAACTGTCAACCAAGAAACCCATATCCCGCAAACCTGTCCTTCATAAATGAAGGAGAAATTAAGACATTCCCAGATAAAGAAAAGCATAAGGCATTCATTACCACTCGAAATACCCTGAAAGAAATGCTCAAGGGAGTACTCCAGGGTGAAAGAAAAAGACTAGAGAATGTTTCAAATCTATATGAAGAAAAAACAAAAATAAAGATCTCAATAAAGGTAAATACTTGGACAACTATTAAAGCTAGCATTATTGTAACAATGGTTTGTAATTCTGCCTTCTGTTTGTACATGGTTTAACAGGCTAACATGTTTTAAAAAATATTAGTCTAAAAGCTAGTATTGTTGTTACCTTTATTTATAACTTTGTATTTTGGTTTCTACATTATTTAATATTCTAATGCATTTAAAGTAATTATCAGTTTATGTTTTTGGCCATACAGTACATAAAGAGGTAATTTTGTAACAACTAAAACGAGTGGGAACAAAGCTGTAAAGCAGAATTTTTGTATGCTATTGAAGTTAAAGTACTATAAATTCAAATTAGTATGTCACAATTTTAGAATGTTAAATATAATCTCCATGGTAACCACAAAGAAAATAGCTATAGAATATACAAAAGGAAATGAAACAGGAATTAAACATTTTACTACAGAAATCAACTAAACACAAAATAATACAATAATGCAGGAAATGATGAAAAAAATCTATGAGGTATATAGAAAACAAATCAAAAAATGATCAACATTCCTCCTTATCCGTAATTATTTTAATGTGAATGGATTAAACTCTCTAAGCAAAAGACAGAGATTGTCAGAATGAATAAAAACACATAATCCAACCAGATGTCTACAAGAGAATCACTTTAGATCTAAAGACACAAATACATTGAAAGAAAAGGGATGAGAAAAAGTATTTCATGTAAATAGGAATTGAAAAACTGCAGGTCTGGCTGTACTAAATCAGCCAAAATAGATTATAAATCAACAAAGTTTACAAGAATCAAAGAGCATTATATAATAATAAAAGATTTAAGGAGATGTGACAGTTATAAACACTTATGCAATAATAACAGACCATCAAAATTATGAAGTGAGAACTGACAGATTGAAGGGAGAAATAGTTCTATAATAATAGTCAGAGTTTTCAATATCTCACTCTCGATAACAAGTAGAACAACCAGACAAATAAGTAAGGAAATAGAGGCCCTAAACAACACAAACCAGCTAGATCTAGCACAATTTTACAGAACACTACTCAGTAACAAAGCATAAACATTCTTCTCAAATGCATATGGGCCAATGATAGACTACATGTTAGTCCACAAATTACCTCTCAATAGATTTAAAAGGTAGGTATCATACAAAGTATCTTCTCCAATCATAACAGGCTGAAGTTAGAAATCAACACAGAATTAAAACTAGAAAATTCAAAAAATTTTGAAAATTAAGCAACCAACTCTTAAACAAAGAAGAGATCAAAGAAGAAATCACAAGGGGAGTTAGAAAATACTTAGAGATGATGAAAATGAAAACAACATACCAAAGCATGGAATGCAGCGAAAATAATTCTAAGGGGGAAATTTATAGCTCTAAATCCTCAGAGAAAATGTACAAAATGTCAACGAGCACATTTAAAAAATGCTCAAAATCTTTATTCATTAGGAGAATGCAAATCAAAACTACAATGAAATACCACTTCACATGTACTAGGATGACTATACTACAAAATACGGGTAAAGGGTTGTCAAGAATATGGAGAAATGCAACTTACGCGTGTCCATTGTTGATGGGAATGTAAAATGAAATGCCCCCTTTGAAAAACAGTTTGGTAGATCCTCAAAAAGTCCCCTATACATAAAGAGACCAGCAATTCCATTCCCAGGTATAGACTCAAGTGTTGAAAATGTATAACTACACAACCTTGTACATGAATATTCATAGCATCATTATTCGTAGGCAAAAAGTGAAAAAAACAGTATGTCTATCAACTGCTGACTGGATGAATAAAAAACAGTGTATCCACATAATAGAATGTTATTCAGGTATAATATGGAATTAAATACTGCTAAATATTACACCATAGATAAAACTTAAAACATTATGCTAAATGAAAAAAGCCAGACACAAAAAGCCGCAGGCTATATGATTCCATTTATATGAAATTTCAAGAACCGTCAAATACATAGATGAAGTCTTTGCAAGGGGCTGGGGTTAGGAATATAAGAAATGACTGGTAGTAGGTATAAGTTTGTATGGGGGACAATGAAAACATTCTGAAATTAAATACTAGTGTGGTTTCACAACCTTGTCTATACACTAAAAACTACTGAGCTGTGTACTTCAAATATGTTTATTGTATGGTATGAGTTATATGCCAATAAAAAAATGAATGGGCGAAAAAAGTGACAGGCTAAGTGATAAATATCCTAAGAACATAAGGTTATCAAACATATAGCTTACCTCAGCAAAATATCTCATGATTGTCAGATATTTCAATGTATTTTAAATATATTTGCTACCTAAACAGTTTTGTGAAGCGGTCATGAAAATTAAAATTATCTCCATTTTGCAAATAAGGAAATAGAGACATAAAAATGGTAGGCTAAGATCACACAATTTTTGACTTAGGTAAAACTCAAGATTGACTTTTATTTTATAGAGGTGTTGCTCTGTTATGCCAATTAAAAAATGTTCTCCAATAAAATATTATATTTCATTCTGATCTATCTAGTAACAAAGCATAGGAGAAAATATATTGTATATATTGTAATTTATTATTTTTGGATGAAAAGATATATTCTCATATGGATAGAAATTCTCCTTGTTCCTAATTTGTATGAAAAAATTATCATGCTTTTAGAAACAGAATACATAAAGATCCAATTCTTTGTAACCTATTTTGTAGAGGGAATCAGAGATAGAGGATGCAAGACAAGTTCTGTATGTGTCAGGACTGTTATAAAAATTACATAAGTAGAACAGTAGTCATGTGTGTGGCAATCTGCTTTTTCTTGACTAACTGAGGCAGTTGCCACTTGACTTCAGAGAATTGTTATAATGGGGTAGGTAGCTGTTGTATAGCAAATCTGTTTATTTTCCGAAAAAAGCTAGGACTATTGATTTTAATGTAATATCTCCAGATTGACAAATGTTTTTGCACTGACCAGGCCAAACAAAACATTTTAAAGGAATATATTTGAATCTAACTTGTGATATCTGTTCTAAGATGATGGATAATAAATACCAAAAATATTTTTTTTTAGAAAAATTTGCAAGCCACTGGTTGCATCATATTTAGCATTAACTTTTACTGTTAATAAGATAGAAAAAATATGTTACATACTGAAAATAAAGCATACAGATTAATTTACAATGTAAAGTAGGATATTTACAAACTGAATCTTATAATGTATATAAAACTCATTATGACAAAATTAGATTTATCCCAGAAATGCATGATTCATATCAACCAGTGAAAGGGGAAAATATAATTATTGAAACAAATACAAAATGATTTGCAAAAATACCAAAAATTTGATAAAAAATAACCTTACCTTGAAATAGAAGTAAATTTCTTCACTGGGTTAAAATTTATCTACAAATATCTACATTAAAAGTTACATATATGGGAAAAACATTTTTTTTTAAGTCAGGAATGAAACAATGGTGTCTAGCAACCCAACTTCTATTTAACATAAACTGGAGGACTTTAATAAACGAAAAAAAAAAGCACAAAATAATAATTTAGACATTTTAAAGAAAATTTTATTATTCATAGATTCTATAATTCTCTACTCAGAATACAAAATAATTTATAATTATTAAATCAAGAAAAGGTTAATGTTTGCTATGTATAATACTCTTTAAAACATCAATTAGAATTTTATTTTATACTCTATGAACAGAGGTATAGTTTAAAGTTTTTACATAATTTAAAAGCTATAAAGTTGTTAGATTAAATGTAATTTAAAATATTTATAGAGATTCCAAATTAAATGGAGAGATATACTGGAGTCATTATTTAAAAAGACTCAGCTTTTCTAAAGGTGTCAATATGATAAATTCAATGAAATTGCATTCAAATTCATAAAATTATTTCTGATAGAACTTTGCAATCTGTTTCTAAATTTTTAATGAAAGATGAAAAAACTAAGAACGAGACAATTCTGTTGAAGGTAAAGACACAAGATTAGGACCTATTACAAAGCAATGTTGAGTAATACCATGTAGTTTTTTATCAGAATAGACCACATAAGACCAATGGAATAAAGTAGACAGTCCAGAACACAACATATGCATACATGCAACTTAATATGGCAGTGGTAATATTACAAGTCAGTGGAGACGGGAGGGTCTGTTCAGTGACAGTGCAGGAGCAACTGATTTTCCATTGGGGGGAACACATATATATATATATATATATATATTTATATATATATATATATATATATATATATATTTCATTTTCTCTCATCATGGAAAATTATGAGTTTTAGATGACTAAATATATCACTGTAAAAATGAAAACATTAAGCTTTCAGAAGAAAATATGTACAAATATCCTCATCATCACAGAATATAAAAAGGATTTCTGAAACACACTGCAGAAAGCAATGGTCTATTTGGCTCAATGTGAACCATAGTCTCCATTTCACTTCTGACATTAACTCTCAAGAGGCCTCCCTTTGTTCACTGGACTCCAGCTACATTGACCTCCATAGTTTTCCTCAAATATACAACAGTGTTTCATATTTAGGAACTTGGCAGTCACCCTTCCATCTTTCAGGGATGCTTTTCCTCCACTTACCAGCATGATTGATGCTTTGTCTCTTTCAAATCTTTATAAAATACCACCTTTTTAGCAAGAGCTAAACAAGTTACCCTTTTTAAAATTGCAATTGCCCTTAACCCCCACTTCAGAAATTCTGGTTCTTCTTCTCCAGATTATTTTAACTTAACCGTGTAGAATTGATAACTTCCTAACATACTATGTAATAACTTATTTATGATGCAAATTAAAAAAAAAATTCAGTCTGTCTCTCATCACTTGCATATAAACTCCAAGAGAGCAAAGTTCTTTTTTTTGTTTTCTTTGCTAATGTACACCCAACACGCAGAATTTTGAGTGACAAATATCAAGATCAATAAAATTTCCAATGGAATTAACATTTCTTATGCAGTATCTACTTTTATGGCTTGCATTTTTTTCTCTTGTTTAATAATCCTTGTCAATCATAACAGCATACAGATATTCTTTTATATTTTTTTAAAAGCTTATAGTTTTTCCTTTTACATTTATATGTTAAATTCTCTAGAATTCATTTTTATGTGTGTGGAGTTAGGTAATCATAATATTATGCATTATTTCCTTGTTCCATATAATATACTTAATATTAAGTATATTCTTTTCTTCAATGTCTACTGTCATGGCTGTCATGTATCAAGTTTTCATTTATGCTATTACTGCACTCCCTATTCTCTTTTCTAAAAATTACAATATTTAACCATTTTATTACTCTTAGTCACTGAATGAGGTGTCTCTCTCATTATTAACTAGCAAGAAACCAGAGACCTTTGCTACTAGTTAGGGCAAAGCTGATCCTTGAATTCAGTCTGCACTAGACCTTCAGATAACATATGATAGTGATTCTTCCTTGCTCCATCACCATTAGATATGTATTTAAGTTCACCTCTCTCGGCTACATGGTTTTCTGTCTCATGCTTCTAGTTCTGAAATTCTCCTGAATTCTAAGCCTTCTTTGAGTGAATATTTACTAATCAAATCATAAGCTATTTTCAAAGCACACTGGAATTCATTTACCTCACGTAAAATTACCATCTTTTTTTGACTTATATTTTATCTAAATGTCTCCATCTCTGCATAACCTAGTGTATATGAGGAACCTAATAGCATTTTGTTAAATAACTATTGTGGATAAATGAAAGACATCTCAAGATGTATGTGACTGTTGGAGTCCTTTTACAATATTAGCTTATTAAAATAAAATGTACATTTCAAAATCTTGGTGGCTCAGAGTATGGGACAGTTATTTCCACATGTATTTTCTTTTGAGTGGGGTTTTAGGGATAGTTTTTTTTTTTTCTCCACAAAATAGTATAAAGGTCAAATGGAATTTTTCATTATGTCTGCTGTCATCTCATCCAAGAATCTAAAAACAGTATATTAATGGATGTTATAGATTTACGTAGTGTGCCCCTTGAGGTGATTTGATTTTAACAGAAGGATATGGCATATATAAACTATAGTAGAAATTTCTCTAGAGAGACTTGAAAACTGACCTTCGTGAAAATTATTTAAAATTCTACATTATGATCTTACTGGTACAGCTTCTTATAATTCTCAAAAAAAATGTTAATATATAAATTCGTAGGCATAATAGTGGTTATGGCAGAATAAATATGTGAGTGAATGTAATTCATTTAAAAATACGAGAGATTTTACCAATAAAATTCAATGTTCCAAAACTGTTTGTATCAAGGGTAGCAGCATTGGGACAATTGGACAGCCATTTCAGGTGACTATTTTGAACAGTATCCGGATGACAAATTCTTGTACAATTTTTAAAGTTCAACTTACTAATTTATAGTCACAGTTTAGATGTCTATTTTTTTTGTCTAAGAATTTTACCATCTCTTTCCATCCAAAATGTAATGTTATAATTTGGACCTGAGTGCCATTATCACCCAAGGTCACCAGTAAGCAAAAGACAGATGCCACTGTGAGTTAAATATATTTTGTATCTTTCCAAGAGGGGATTCTGGAAAAGCACATTCAATACAAGGTCAGCAAAACACATCTGAGGTTCACATTTCATTGGGGAAATCAGCAGAAGGGCTGGCTGCAGCTGGAACATATGCTAATCACCTTGGCATCAGTTGCAATTTCTGCTAAGAGGTATCTCTGGGTTGCCATTATTAAAAATGCATCAGTCTCAAGTAGTCACCTTCTAACTCTTAGATTCAAAAGGCCATACCAGCAACTTAGAAGAGTTTGACATCAAAGATAATGAGATAAGTCAACTGGGAAAGTGTATGCTTTACGAGGGTCTTGCATCCAATGTAGGCAATAAGGTAAAGCCTACTTTGGTTTTCTTACTCGTATTCATCAGAAGTCCTATATTAGCACTGGCTACACCTTTGTTAATGGGAAAGTACTTTCCCAGTAAAATTAAACATTTACATTACATTACATTAAAAAAAAAATTTACATTAAAAAAAAAATCTTTACATTTTGAACAAGAATGATGATTTACCTTCAGGAAACACCAACAGAGTAAGTACTAAATGTCCTGGTAAATTATCTACAAAGTCCCCATGATATAATTATACTTTTTAATTTATTTTTTATATTGACACAACTGTCCAATCAGGGCTTCGAAATACCCCAATTTTTATATGAAAATAATTACCAAACACAATTAGAGAATAAAGATTGGTTAGGAAGCACTGTGCCTAGCATCAATTCAATATTTGATTAAAAATGGAAAAGAAACATGGTCTTCTCAATATTTTTGCCTCCAAAGTCTGTGAAGCCAGGGTAAACGTACCACGAAAGCATGTGCTGACATCAACAGCAAAGCCGTTGAATAAGCATAGTTCTTATTTCTGAATGGACAGTGTTTGCACCTTTTTCCTAAAAGTTTTCTTTCGCTCTTGATAACCTTTGATTTTTAAAGGCAGTACAAGTAATACTTAAAAATAATCAGAATAATTTTGTTGAAATTTAGTTTTTCATTTTTACCACCTGAAAAAAATATTTGTCGCAGATGGAGAGTCTTGGCTTGGATGTTCAAGATTGCCCTGATGTCCTGGGATGTGTGCCCAGCAATTCTCAGAGCCCAAAGAGTGCATGCAGTGCCTCAGGGTAGACTAGGCAACCAGTGATCCCTTGGAGGTTATGAACTAAGCACTAAAGACTTAGCTATCAATGGACCAAACAGATCACTGCTCCTCAGATACATTGCAGGAAATATAATGTTCATGGGACTACAGTCCCACAAAATTACCATTTCCTATAATCGTACTTTGGCGATGTTTGTCTCCATTTCAATAGTACATTTAAATTTTGCTCTAAATTTACCCAGTTAGAAATGTCTAAGATCAAAAGAACACTGTGTAATTTAGTACTCGAAGAGCCACTCCTTAGAAATGGCTCCTGCCAGCAGCTAGGTCAATTATATCATGAAGATTAAACTACAGAAGTTTCAGAGAAAAGTGTCGCCTTCCAGGTGGGTGCAGATGGGTGACTTATTCATGTTCAAGGATAAAGAGGATTTCATAAAAGACTTTTGGCCGGAAAAATAAAAGGCTTTAGGTAAGAAGTTCAGGGCCTTTGTTCTGGGGGTAAAAATTCTTTTATAACATATGGTCTTTCTAATGACATTGTTTTTCTTTGGTGTAAGCTTTTTTGCTGAATTTTATGGGCGGTTTCTAGCAGAATGGGAGTATACTTAGGTCACTGAGTTCAACCTAACTACATCTCAAAAAGAATATGCCATCTGTGCAAACTAAATAGAAGACACTTGTAAATTCAGTTTGGTTTTTCATCTCTTAAATCATGTGGATTGGTGTATATGTGTATCGAGATATGTGTGTGTACAATTTAAAATGGAATGTGTTTTTTAAATAGCATACATAGTTCTACATAGTTGTTCAAGATGCATTTAAATTTCATTTGCTGTAAATTTAATTATGCAATGCAATACTGTAATTCCAGTAGTATTATTATCAATCCATTTTTCTGATCAAGTTGAGAAAAAGTGAAGGATAAAAATATTGCTAGACAGAGTCAAGATTTCTGGAAGATTTCAGTTTATGCCTCAGGGTTTCAGTTTGCTCATCTGATTTTGGTACTGTATTAGATATCATTCAGGGGCATTCTAACTAAACATTTCATATTCTTTATGAAATTATATCTATAAATATTTAACACAAACCACGATATAAGGAAAAGGTTCAATGAATGTCTCCTCTTTCCATTCCTTTGTTACATTTAGATCAAATTCTACTACAAACTTCCGTAACAAATCACATTCTAATACGCTTTGTCATGTTTTAATTGTTCTTTCTATTGTAGGAAGGGGAGAGGTTATATATAATAATTTGTGAGTTTTGGGAGGGTAGGTGAAAACGTGTGTTCAAAGATTGATTCTCTTCAGATCTTCCAAAGAAATATATGTAATCTATATATGATAATTATCATATACATGAGATAATTATTGTATCATATATAAATATGAGAAGAGGAGATAATGGTATATCCCTGGATAGATATATTTAAATTCTGGACATAATGGCATATATTATGCCATAAATGTCATTATTTGGAGAATTTAAAGATGAGACTATTGACAGTGTTGATGAATTTATTTGGCCAGTGGGGGGAAATTCAACATATAATTTAAAGGATAAATGCCATTGATTAGAACAAAATCTATTATGCAACATTGTTTTGAGAATGTATAGATTTTTTCAAAAAATTTTGCAGAAAACCCAAATTTTGTCATGTTCCCTAAGCTGGTGTCACTTATGGGGTTCTCAAATTTATTTGGATGTTCCCCTGACATATAAACATGCAACTGAAAAAACATAGCGTTTAAAGTCTAAGTTGTAATCCCAGTGTATCTGTGTTTATCCTTTGTATCAGGGACCTTATCACCAAGTACTGTAATTTCCTATTTAGGCCATGGTCTCCTACAGTGAACTGTAACCTACTTTCTTACCTCCATTTTAACTGTTGTTGTATCCCAGCACCTGGCATATATTAATGTATAGTAAAGAATGTTACTAGTGAATAATCACTTCATGAGGGGCCGTACCATATTTTGAATCTCAGTTTCCTTGAATGGTTGGTATACTAGTTTAAGGCAATATTTTAAATTGCAAAACTGTCTAGTATCAAACGAATATTTGATATCTTTTTGTTTGCTTTTAAAAATATGTTAGTATCAACAATCATTCCCTAAGTTCAATATATCCCCATATTGAGGGAAAAAATTTCCTGACAACAAATGCAGTCCTGTTTTCAAGTTATATCTAAATCCATCTAGTGTGACCTGCAAATAATAGCTTCCTTGACGCCTAATTGAAGAGAATAGCATGCTTCATGCTTTATACACTAAATATTATTTTAATACAACTATGACAAAGGAAGAAGCAAGCACACTTACTGACAGACACATACAGCCTCATGGTATAAGAAGCAGACGTCTAAAGGGAGGTGTGTGATCTAGTAGTGAGACAGAAAAATCTAGTCAGTAAAAGAGTGGAGTCATCAAGTCCCTGAGGAATACAAGGCATGGACCACAGACTCCTAATCACACTAAGTAACCCTGGATTCCTATCTGAAAATGTTCTGTTACTCCAAATGAACCATCTGTGATATTGTCATTGATTTCTAATATCAACATTAAAATGCTTCCCAAGTGACTGCCCAGGATAAAGGAGAATATTAGGATATTCTTTTTTTCCAAAAAGTCTTCTCTCACTTTCCCCCAGCCTTTTCAATAGAGACTAGTAGGCAAGCTTTCCATGAAATCAGAATCCGCTGCAATGGACATGAAACAATAGGATTAGACGTAGGAAGACATAATAAAATTTATTCTATCTGCCTTCTACCTGTAAAATACGCCAACCACAGAAAGTTGTAAATGTAATCATAGTGCAGGGAAATTTCACTATAAAAAAAGTTGTTTATTTCTAAGGGATCAAATGGGAATGTTGCAAATGTAAAATGACTTTAGGGAGTATATATTATTCATTTTTGTTAACTATTTGCTTTAGAGATCATGGAAGTAATATGTATTTGATGTGGGAAATTCAAAGAAAAATATAACAGTTTTTACAGCCTCAATTTTAATTTAATGATCAATTTAATTTTAATTTAATTAACATTTTAATGATTCCTTTTAACATTTTTTCTTTAATATTTTAAGAAGATCATTTTGAATATATATTTCTTTTTTATTTAACATATATTAGGAGCACTTTTGTTGATATATCCTTCATTTACAATTTTAAAGACTATGCAATATCCCAGTATTTTGGAAAGCACACATTTGAGAGATCTCTTTACTATAATATGGATATTTTTTCATTGTAACTTCATATATTTTTCATCTACTTTCACTTCTGAGACACTCCGAAAATTTATTAATAATTTTCACAATGTATTAATAATCTTTATTAGTCACTACTTCTTTATTTGTTATGTTGCTGGTTGGTTGTACCTGAGAAATTATGTAACTATATGCATTTTAGGGTCATTTCTTTCTCATTCGGTGTACTTAACTATTTTCTCTTTATACGAAACTAATAAATATATTTCATAAAATGAGCATATTAAGGGAATTCTGATCTTCAAATTGAGAAAAAGTGAAGGAAAAAGAAAAATTGAGAGGCAAAAAAAATCAAGATTTCTAGAAGATATCAGTTTATGTTTCAGGATTTCAGTTTGTCTTCTTATTCTAGTATGAATTAGATGTTATTTATACAAAAACAAACAACTACATTTGATAAAAGGAACATGTTTTTTAAGAGAATTGGCTTTGAAATTAGACTTCCAGAGTTTAAATTCTAGCTATTTAGAAAATCATATTATTTTGAGAAAGCTACTCAACATCCCGAGGTTTCATTCTTCTCATCTATAAAATGGGAATATCATTTGTATATCTTCAGCTTACTGTAATGATTTAATAAAATTATGTGAATAAATTATCTTTAAAGAGCCTACAGGATATTAAGCATTCCATACAATTCGCTATTATTCTTAGCATTAATACTAATATATATGAATTTCTTAACACTCAAGTTAGATGATTTATAAAAAATATTTAAATGCATAGAAAGTTCAAACAATCTAAGACCACTTCTTATTATTGACTAGTTGATATTCTCAAAATTGTGAAATATATGACAAGACACAGACATAAATGCTTAACCTCTTCCACTGTGTAAAAATTTCAAAAATATCTGATTACCCACAGCAATCTCATGCACTTTTAGGTAAGTTATTTATTTTCCCTATTTATAATGTTCTTATTTTAAATCTTGGGTGTATGATTAATATGGAACGATAAATGGTTTGAAGTAAATCATTTTATCTTTGAATATGCTAATATCATATGAATAGTGCTATGTAGTTATTTTTTATTCCTATATTAATGTAAATATTTGTAATAGAAACAATCTATTAAACCCGTGTCCCAGATGCCTTGAATATCTTCTAATTTGGCCTTACACATACTGAATACTTGGAGATCATTTGATGATTATTATGGTGAAGCAATTGATTCATAACAGTATAATTTCAGTCTATCACTGTGTTAAGCCTAATGAAAGATGCATTAACAAGCAAAGATGGGTGGGTGAGAGAGAAAAAGAAGGAGGGAGGGAGGGAGAAAGGTATATATAAAACTGGGTAGGGGTGCTGTAGGAGTTGCTGGTTTTCTCAAACTAGACATTAAAAATATACCATTTACCTATTTGACTTCAGGCAAATATTGTAAATTATTTATTACTCTCTCCTCTATAAAAAGAAAGCAATAAAATTGCGTCTTTGTGATTGTCATAATACAAGTATGGGGATGTGTGTAATAATAAACCATTATAAGAAATTTTATAATCTTAAAAATTTCAATTTTTTTTATTAAAGTTTATTGAGGTGACAATTGTTGGTAAAGTTACATAGATTTCAGGTGTACCATTCTGTAATACAGCATCTATATATTACATTGTGTGTTAACCACCGAGAGTCAGTTCTCCTTCCATCACCATATATATATATTTTTTAATTTATTGGGGTGACAATTGTTAGTAAAATTACATAGATTTCAGGTGTGCAATTCTGTATCACATCATCTATAAATTACATTGTGTGTTCACCACCCAGAGTCAGTTCTCCTTCCATC
Source organism: Rhinolophus ferrumequinum (assembly GCF_004115265.2). NCBI lineage: Eukaryota > Metazoa > Chordata > Mammalia > Chiroptera > Rhinolophidae > Rhinolophus > Rhinolophus ferrumequinum. The sequence goes on along the minus strand of NC_046294.1, from coordinate 67,964,808 downwards.
ACCATATATTTGATCCCCCTTACCCTCATCTCCCACCCCCCAACCCCCTTACCCTCTGGTAACCACTAAATTACGTTCCCCAGATTAATTTTCAAACCCCGTGGCCATCCTATGGTCACCGACTGCCCTCCAATCCCCTCACCCTCCCCCCCACCCCCACCCCCCCGCCCATCTAGCAACCCTCAGTTTTTCCTCTTTGTCTCCAAAACTGTTTCTGATTAGTTCATTCACTTATTCTTTTCTTTAGATTCCGCATATAAGTGAGATCATATGGAACTTATCTTTCTCTGTATGACTTATTTCACTTAACATAATGTTCTCTAGGTCCATCCATGTTGTTGCAAATGGTAAGATTTCTTTCTTCTTTATGGCTGCGTAATACTCCATTGTATAAATGTACCACAGTTTCTTAATCCAGTCATCTACCGATGGGCATTTTGGTTGTTTCCATGTCTTAGCTATTGTGTATAGTGCTGCAATAAACATAGGAGTGCATAAAGATTTTTGAATTGGAGTTTTGGATTTCTCCGGATAGACACCTAGGAGTGGAATTACTGGATCATAGGGTAGTTCCATTTTCAGATTTTTGAGATACCTCCATACTGTTTTCCATAGTGGCTGCACCAATCTGCAATCCTACCAACAGTGCACAAGCGTTCCCTTTTCTCCACATCCACGCCAGCACTTGTTGTTTGTTGAGTTATTGATGATAGCCATTTTGACTGGGGTGAGGTGGTATCTCATTGTGGTTTTTATTTGCATTTCTCTGATGGTTAGTAAGGTTGAGCATTTCTTCATATGTTTGTTTGCCATCTGTATGTCCTTTTTAGAAAAATGTCTCTTCAAGTCCTCTGCCCATTTTTTAATTGGGTCGTTTGTTTTTTTGGAGTTGAGTTGAGTGAGTTTTTCATAGATTTGTGATATTAATCCCTTATCAGATATACCATCACCATATATTGGATCCCCGTTACTCTCATCTATCTCATCTATCACCCACCTCCCTCCTTACCTTCTGGTAACCACTAAACTATTGTCTGTGTCTATGGGTTTTTGTTTCTTCATTTGTTTGTCTTGTTTTTTTTTATTGTTTTCAGTTTTATGTAACACATATCAGTGAAATCATATGGTTCTCTACTTTTTCTGTCTGACTTATTTCACTTAGCATAATAATCTCAAGACCCATCCATGTTGTCGCAAATGATAATATTTCATCTTTTCTTATAGCAGAATAGTATTCCATTATGTATATATACCACAAATTCCTTATCCATTCATTTATTGAAGGACATTTTGGTTGTTTCCATGTCTTGGCCACTGTAAATAAAGCTGCAATGAACATTGGAGCACAGATGTCTTTATGGATAAATGTTTTCAGACTTTTTGGGTAGATACTCAGGATAGAGATTGCTGGGTCATATGTTACTTCTATTCTTAATTTTTTGAGGAACTTCCACACTGCCTTCTATAACGGCTGCACCAATCTGCATTCTCACCAACAGTGTATGAGGGTTCTTTTTCGGCACAGCCTCTCCAAAACTTATTATTTGTCTGTTGATGGTAGCCATTCTTATTGGTGTGAGGTGATATCTCATTGTGGTTTTTATTTGCATTTCTCTCATGATTAGTGATGTTGAGCATTTTTTCATATATCTATTGGCCATGTGTATGTCTTTGTTGGAGAAATGTCTCTTCAGGTCCTCTGCCCATTATTTAATTGAATTGGTTGGGTTTTTTTTGTAGTTGAGTTAATGAGTTCCTTATATATTTTAGATATTAGCCCCTTATTGGAAGTGTTGTTTGCAAAAATATTCTCCCATCCTGTTGGTTGCTTCTTTATTTTGTCGATGTTTTTTTTTGCTGTGCAGAATTTTTTTTAGATTGATATAGTCCCATTCATTTATTTTAGCTTTCACTTCCTTTGCCTTTGGAGTCAAATTCGTAAAATGCTCTTTGAACCCAAGGTCCATAACTATAGTACCTATGTTTTCTTCTATGCAGTTTATTGTTTCAGTTCTTATGTTTAGGTCTTTGATCCATTTTGAATTAATTTTGGTACATGGTGACAGATAGCTGTCTAGTTTCATTCTTTTGCATGTGGCTGTCCAATTCTCCCTGCACCATTTATTGAATAGGCTGTCTTTCTCTATTGTATGTTTTTGGCTTCTTTGTCAAAAATTGTCTGTCCATACTTATGTGGGTTTATTTCTGGGTTCTCAATTCTATTCCATAGCTGTGTGTCTGTTTTTCTGTGAATATCATACTGCTTTGATTATTGCTGCCTTGTTGTACAAGCTGAAATCCAGAAGTATGATACCTCCAGCATTGTTCTTTTTTCTTAGGATTGCTTTGGCTATTCATGGTCTTTTGTGGTTCCATAAAAATCTCATGATTTTTGTTCCATTACTTTAAAAAATGCCACTGGGATTTTGATGGGGATTGCACTAAATCTGTATATTGCTTTGGGTAATACGGCCATTTTATCTATGTTGATTCTTCCAATCCATGAACATGGAATGTCTTTGCATTTCTTTGTGACTTCTTCAACTTCTTTTAAAAATTGCTTATAGTTTTCAATATATAGATCTTTCACATCCTTGGTTAACTTTATTCCTCGGTATTTTATTCTTTTTGTTGCAATTACAAAAGGAATTTTTTTATTTGTTTCATTTTTAATTATTATTTTCTGAAATTTCATTGTTAGTACATAAGAATGCAGTGGGCTTTTGTACATTGATTTTGTAGCCATCTGCTTTACTGTATTCATTTATTGTTTCTAAAAGCTTTTTGGTGGAGTCTTTAAGGTTTTCTATATATAGCATCATGTCATCTGCAAAGCGTGACAATTTAACTTATTCATTTCCAATTTGGATGTCTTTTATTTCTTTCTCTTGCCTGAGTGCTCTGGCTAGGACTTCCAATACTATGTTGAAAAGCAAAGATGATAGGGCACAGCCCTGTCACGTTCCTGAATGTAAAGCAAAGGGCTTCAGTTTTTCAACATTAACTATGATATTAGCTGAGGGTTTGTCATATATGGTCTTTATTATGTTAAGGTATTTTCCTTCTGTACCTATTTTATTAAGTGTTTTAATCATAAATAGATATTGTATCTTGTCAAATGCTTTTTCTGCATCTATTAATATAATCATATGATTTTTGTCCTTTATTTTGTTTATGTGGTGTATCACATTGATCGATTTGCATATATTGAGCCATCATTGTGTCCCTGGGATGAACCCCACTTGGTCGTGATATATAATCTTTTTAACGCATTGTTGCATTCGATTTGCCAGAATTTTGTTTAGGGTTTTTGCATCTGTATTCATCACAGATATTGATCTGTAATTTTCATTTGTTGTGTTATCCTTACCAGGTTTTATTATCAGGGTAATGTTGGCCTCATAAAATGACTTAGAGAGTATTGTCTCTTCTTCAATTTTTTTGGAAGAGTTTGAATAGGACAGCTATTAAATCCTCTTTGATTATTTGGTAGAATTCACTATTGAAGCCATCTGGTCCCAGAATTTTGCTTTTGGGAAGGTTTTGGATGACTGATTCAATTTCCTTACTGGTGATTGGTCTATTTAAATTTTCCACTTCTTTGTGATTCAGCCTAGGAAGGCTATATGTTTCTAAAAACTTGTCCATTTCTTCTAGGTTATTGAATTTGGTGGTATATAGTCCTTCATAGTATTCTTGGATGATCCTTTGTATTTCTGTGGCATCTGTGATAACTTCCCCTTTTTCATTTCTTGTTTTGTTTATTTGTATATTTTCTCTTTTTATCTTAATGAATCTAGCCAAAGGTTTGTCAATTTCATTAATCTTTTCAAAGTACCAGCTCTTTGTCACATTATTTTTTTCTGTTGTCTTTTTGTTCTCTATTTCATTTAGTTCTGCTCTGATTTTTATTATTTCCTTTCTTCTGCTGACCTTGGGTTTCATTTATTCTTCGTTTTCTACTTCTTTAAGGTGTAATGTGAGGTTATTTATCTGGGATTTTTCTTGTTTCTTGAGATAGGCCTGTAATGATATAAATTTCCCTCTTAAAACTGTTTTCGGTTCATCCCAACAATGTTGGTAGGATGCATTTTCATTCTCATTTGTTTCTATGTATCTTTTGATCTCTCCTTATTTCTTCTTTAACCTGGTCATTCTTTAGAAGTATGTTGTTTAATCTCCACATATTTGTGGTTTTTCCTGCTTTCTTTTTTTAATTGATATCCAATTTCACAGCCTTGTGATCAGAGAATATCGTTGGTACGGTTGCAATCTTTTTAAGTTTGCTGAGGCTAGTTTTGTGTCCCAATATATGGTCCATCCTTCAGAATGTTCCATGTACACTAGAGAAGAATTTATAGTCTGATGTTCTAGGATGAAGTGCTCTATAAATGCCAATTATGTCCACTTCATCTAATATGTCATTTAGGGCTACTATTTCTTTATTTATTTTCCGTTTGGATGCTCTATCCATAGCTATCAATGATGTATTTAGCTTCCGTACTATAACGGTGTTTTGGTCAATTTCTCCCTTTAGTTCTGTTAGTAGTTGCTTGGTATATTTCGGTGCTCCCTGATTGGGGGCATAAATATTGATGACTGTTATGTTTTCTTGTTGTAAATATTGATGATTGTTATGTTTTCTTGTTGTATAGTTCCCTTTGTCATTATGAAATGTCCATCTTTGTTTCTCGTTACCTTTTTTATTCTGAAGTCTCTTTCATCTGATATCAGTATGGCCACACCTGTTTTTCTCTGGATGCCATTTGCTTGGAGTGTCAATTTCCACCCTTTCACTTGGAGTCTATATTTGTCCTTGTAGCTGAGATATGTCTCTTGGAGGCAGTATATGGTTGGGTTTAGTTTTTTGATTCAATCTTCTACTCTGTGTTTTTTTTTATTGGTTAGTTCAGCCCAGTTACATTTAGGGTGATTATTGATATATGAAGATTTCCTGTCATTCTATCTTTGGTTTTCTGGTAGGACTTTATCTCTATTGTTTTTTTGCCTTTCTGTTGCTGTCTATTATTTCATTGTAGTGGTATTCTATGATTTTCCCCTCTGTTTCTTCTTTTCTTATGTTATATATTTCAGTTCTGGGTTTTTGTTTTATTGTTTATTTGTTTTGTTTTATTTTGAGTGATTAACATTAAGTTTATGTAAAATATAGTTTCATATTTAGAGTATTGCATTTTCTTCGCTATGCGTACTTTCTCTATTCCCATATTCTGGTTAAGGCCTTTACTCTCCCCCCTTTTATGTTTTTGTTGTCACTAATTTATGCTGGTCGAATAGCCTCCTATAGTATTTGGTGTAGTGCAGGTCATGTGTTAGAAAATTCTCTCAGCTCTGTATGTCTGGAATGGTCTTTATTCCTTCTTCATATCTAAAGGATATTTTTGCTGGATATATTATTCATGGCTCATAATTTCTCTCTTTCAATAGTTTGAATATTTGGTTCCACTCCCTCCTGGCTTATACAGTTGTTGCTGAAAAATCGGATGATAACCTAATGGGCTTTCCTTTGCAGTTTACCATTTTCTTTCCCCTGGATGGCTTGAGGATTCTTTCTTTGTCATTAATTTTTGACAGCTTCAACACAATGTGCCTTGGAGATGGCCTTTTGGAGTTGAGGTGTTTTATTTACTTCTTGGATTCGAGGATCCAGTTCTTTTCACACATTTGGGAAGTTCTCATCAGCTTTGTTTGAATATACTGTCTGTTGCCTTCTCCCTTTCTTCTCCTGGTATGCCCATTATTCTTTTATTGCTATTTTTGATGGAGTCAGAAAATTCTTGTAGAGTTCTTTCATCTTTTTTTTTTTTTTTTTTTTTTTTTTAACTCTCAAGTCTCTCTCTTTTTCTATCTGTGTCATTTTCCAGATTTCTATCTTTGATGTCACTAATTCATTCCTCCATCTGGTCAGCTCTATTACCTAAGCTGGCTATTTCATTCTTCATTTCTTTTATTGAGTTCTTAATCTCCAAAAAAATCTATTTGGTTCTTTTTAAAATTTCAATCTCTTTACTAAAATGTTCATTTTGTTCTTTGATTGTGTTTCTGAGTTCATTAAACTTCTTGTCTGTGCTTTCTTGCATCTCATTGAGTTTTTTTAAGAATTGTAATTTTGAATTCTCTGTCATTTAAGTTGTCCATTTTCATGTCTTTAAGTTCTTTTTCTGGAGACTTTTCATTTTCTTTCTCAGCTGCTTTTTACCTTGGTTATTCATGGCAATTAGTGAATTATTATCTATCTTCCTAGGCTTCTGCAAGAATGGGTTCTGCAACAGGTTGGTAGGAAGAGGTCTTTCTTTTCCTTTCCAGTAGGTATTAGTAGAATGCTTTATTTTCTTTCCAACGGCAGCCTTTAATTCCCTCTCACAATGTACTGTTATATTTTTTCTGCACTGTTCCGGCTTCTCACAAAATGGTGTGATTCCCTGGAAGGTGGGTTTCTCCTCTGTGCGCGGGTTGCCTGGGTCTCAGGGTTCCGCCTCTGTTGGGGGATGTGGAAAGCTTCTGAAGTTCTGAAGCTCTTTCTGCACAAGATTCAGGGCCTGTGAGTCTCTGAGGCTGTGCTTACCCCTGCAGGGACCTGCCCAGATAGGTGTTGTTGGGGGCGAGGTGGGCTCTCAGCAATGGTGGGGATCACCAGCACAGCCCCAGGGCTCCCTCCCATTTGCTGGAGCTAGCTGAGCTGTGAGTCTGTGGCTGCAGGTTGCAGTTCTCAGAACTACAAATATTCTGTTCTTTTGATCTGACACTGTTACCGTTCTGCTTCTAGCACTGGGCAGGTGGGGGTGGGGCGAGCTCTGGAGGGTCGGAGGGGTCATCTCAGCTCCATGCATATATCTTCCATCCTCTGCTCAGCAGTGAGGGCTCAACTACTGTTTGCAGCCTTCTTCCCTCAGTCTTTGCTCAGAGGTCTCTGCCATAAGGTTTGGGTTCAGCCATGTTATCTGCTGATCCCTCAGGTGGGTCTGTTGGCCATAAGGGGAGCGGCAGCACTGCAAATTCTTCCCTCTCTCATGGCTATGGTAGCTCCGAAATGCAGAAAGCTTGGAGCTCCAATTTCTGGTTTGCCATCTTGCGCTGATGCAGCCCTGCATCTCAGCACTACCTGCTTCCCTCCTCCCCCACTGGCCCAATTTGCCCACCTTTAGATGATTTCAGTTGTATGTCTCTTAGTCTTGCTTGTCTGCTGTGCAGGGAATCCTTTGTGGAATTATAGTTGTTCAATTTGTTATAATTTCCAGGGGAGAGTTCAAGAGGCTCACCTCATGCTGCCATTTCCATGACCTTAAAGAAAAAGAATTTTAGTTTGTAAATTGAGCATACATCATGCTATTTGAATGGTTTTGCTAAAGTAAAACTACTTTTAAAAGGAAAAAAGGAAATACAGAAAAAAATATGTTAAAAGAACTGGTTTCAGAAAAAAATAGAGGCAGCCTGTAACTTTTCAGGAAAAAAATTATTGGAAATACACCCTGTATATCAAAAGATAAACTGCAGGAACATTACATAGGTACCAGTCAGGGCTTTGTTACCTTTTAATTGCATATCCATGGATATATGACTTAATCATTTTAATCTCCAGCTATCTTCTCTGAAATATCCAGTGACTGGTCTTTTGTATATCAAATATTAAGCTTTTTCCAGTGTATTCACTACTTTTGCCAGTGAGAGTTTTAAGGGAAATAGATTTTCATTCTTGTACTCAGCATATTTGAAATAAACTTTTGAAGAGTCAGGCACTTTTATAGGCACTAGACATAGAGAAAGATAAAATAGGGCCTTAAGAAAACTCATGATTTGGATGATACATAAATATTGTATTTGAATGTTAGATACTATTGTGTTCAATGTGTTACAATAACAGAACATTAGAAACTGTTTTATTTCTTTCACTTATGTCTATAATCCTTGTGGAATTTATTTCTGGGTATTGTGTGTTGTATCTGATTTTTCCATGTAGATATTCAATTGATCTACTTATGTAAGATTGGTAGTTTCCCTTCCTTAACACTACTTAACAGTTGTGGAAAGCTTCACAGAGAAAGGGGCATTTCAACTTGAATTTGAGTAATAAGCCAAAATGATTTTTCTTTTAATTCTTTGTTCAATCACAAGAAAACTACATAATAAAAACTTAGATATACATTGCATTAAAACAAATATGGAATTAAAATGCACAGAGATTAAAGGTAAAAAAATGCAAACATAAATTTCGAAAGATGAACTTTGTACTCATTGTAAGGTCTTGTTTTTAAAGAATAAAAACATTATGGCATTATGTCTCTTTTTATTTAAAACAAAAAAGACATTCAGATGGTCATCTTTATAGGTATAAAGATATACCTATGACTTAAGTGAGATATAACCATACTTAAGTCAAAAACTTTATGGTGAAAATAGATTGAGGTACAATATGAGCAGCAAGAAAAAAAATTAAAAAGAGTACTTTTTGTTAAAGTGTTTGCTTCTGCAATATAGATTTGTCTAGGACTTGTATACTCACATTCAAAACATCTTCAGGGATCTAAAAATCAAAGCTCACATTTCCATTATAAAGCAAACGTACTTGACTCAGCATCAACCCTTATTACGGAAACACTATTTTCTCAGAGACAGGGAAATATGTTTTAGGGAAGTGGCTTATAAGATTTTCTCTCCTGGACCCCTGAGTAATGATATAAGCCATCTTCACTGTTTGTCTCTTAGTCATTTTCCCACATTATTGAAAGGTAATATATAACTGCTTCTGAGACTCTATGACTTGGAAACCACTGAATACCAAATTGTATTCAGTGGTAAAGAAAAATCTGCTATCTAGGATGATCCCATGAGTGGAATTTTGTAGCTAAGGAGATACTTTTATGTTCTACTACTTCCTTCACTCTCCAAATCAATCTCAGAATCAACACCCCTTCCACAGATGCTCCTAGCCTGCACTTGCAGAAGCCCATTGGTTAACATCAGAAAATCTAACTGCATTATCCTATTTCCATTCACTGGCTGGATAACCCAGGTTACTAATTTACTGGCTGTGATTTTTAGTTTCTTTATTTCAAAAATGAGGACAGAAATGATATCTGTCTATCTCATCAAATCAAGGTGTAGAATATTATTGAGAGTGCAGAAGCCTCCCTTAGGCCTTCTTCTAATAACTATTAACCCCAGAAACAACCAATATTCTGACCTCTATCATGATGTACTGATTTCCCTGATTTTAAATTCTAATCAAATGGAAATTTACAATGTTTGCTTTTTGTTACTGGCTTCTTTCACTAAATATTATTACTATGATATTCACCTGATGTTGAGTATGACAGTACCTATAATGGGTTCATTCTGATTATTGTATGTAGCACAATTTTCTTTAACCCAATCTAATGTTGGTAGACATTTAGAGCATGTCCGGTTTTGACTACTATGAATAATGCCACTTTGTGTACTATTTTATAAGTTTCTTGGTGCATTTTGGTTTCATACATACCTAGTGAAGAAGTTACTGAATGACAGGGCTGGTGTATGCTCAGCTTTTGTAGATACTGAAAAACAGTATTCCATAGCTGATGTACTACTTTATATATCCACAAACAGTGCACAAAATGTCTAGAACAGTTTTTCACACTCACGGTTTTTTAAATAATCATATCTCATTTTGGTTTCAATTTGCATTTCTCCAATATACTTATTGGAGTTTTAAATATTTCTTTGAAGAAATACTTGTTCAATTTTTTTTTATTTTTGCCAGTTTGAGGTTAATTAATATTTTTATCAATTCTTACAAATTATTTATTTATTGTACACATGTGTCTTGCAAAATCTTCTCCCATTCTTTAACTGGACTTTTCACTCATTTATTGGCATGTTTTGATGACTATGTCTTTCATTTTATAAAGTTTGATTTATGTTTTTTACTTTATGATTAGTGCTTTCTGAGTCCTAACATATATTACACCCTTTCCTTTTCAAGGCAAGGAAGATGTTTTCTTATGGTACTATTAAGAAACTGTTTTATTCCTTTCATTTATGTCCAAAATGCATGTGAATTTTTTTCTTATATTGTGTGTTGTATTTGATTTTTCCACATAGATATATACAATTGATCTACATATAAAAGACTGGTGATTTCCCTTCATTAATTGTTTTCATTAGTGAGTCATCTTGTGCTGGAGTTTTATTTGAGGAAAGGTTCTAATAACAGCCTAATTTTTAAACTACATATGGGATTTTCTCATTTTTCTATTTATTCTTATATCATTTTATGTTATATTTTCTAGTATAATTTTTGCTTCATCTAAATTATATTCTTGATGACAGAAAGTTATTAACTCTGTATTCTTGGTATGCTTTTTACTGTCTGTGGTGATGTGCCTTTTATATTCCATATACTGAGAATTTGTATATCCCAATTTGATGGTCTTTTATATCAACCTTGAAGTAAAACACTTTTAGCTTTTCATTTGCTCACATAAAGAATTATTTTTAAGGATTTTGATAAGGATAAGGGGTTCTAATTGGATTATTGTTGTTGGTGTTTACAGTGTCAAGGGAGAGTATTTAACAGGTAATATCAACATTAAGAATTTTTAATGGGTGCCACTACATATGATTTCATCGACATATAATCTACTAGCCAGGACTAAGGAATTAGAAGTAAATGCAAAGTAAGGAATTGGCGGAGTGACATCAGAAACATGGCAGCATGAAGGGTCCCCCTTGATCTCTCCCTTTGAAGATACAACAAGCTGAACATCTATAATTCAACAAAGGAGTCCCTACGCAACACACAAACATGTCTAAGAGATTTCACATTGAAATATCTGATGGTGGGCAAATCAGGGCTAACACAGGAGGGAGGAAGGGAGAGACAGAGGCCATGGGATGCAGCCTGGAGCTCATTGCAGTCCCAGGTGAGGGTAAGATTGAAACTGAAGGTGCAATCTCTGTGGCAATGAGCAATCCTCCCTGAGGGATCAACATATAATATGGCTGAACTCAGCAATTGGGGCAGAGACCCTGGGGCAAAGACAAAATATAGAAGTGTTACAACTCTGGTCTAACAGCTCTCATTACCAGGAAGAAAACAAAGCCATGGATCCTGGCTTCCTCCCCCCACCCTCACAGAACTCACCTCCCATCACAGTGCTAGCAGCGGGCCCCAGGGGAAAAAAAAAAAGAAAGAAAGAAAAAACAAAACAAAACAAAACAAAAAACTGTAGCAGTGTCAGATTAAAGAGCAGAATATCCGCAGCCCAGAAAAGTGGAGAACAATTCCTGAATGGCAGATACACATTACAGCTAATTCCAGTAACAAGGGAGGAACTATAGGGGTAAAGCGCTTGTGGTCTGGCAGTTGCCATTACTCAGAGGAGAACAAAGGCACAAACATGCCAACTACCTCTCCCAGTCAAACCTTCCTCCACCTTTCACAGCTGGTCCCAGTGGGGCACCCAGGGCTGCTGAGGCACACACCCTGCATCTGGTTTCAAGGACAGCACTGAGATTTCAGAGACTAGAATCCCATCGCCCACCACATTCTTCCACAGGGGTGGTACTCTGAGACCAAGGCAACCCTGTAACAGAGGAGATGCCCTCTTCCCCAGGAAATCTTCCACTTCAAGAAGCTGGAATAGGGCAAGAGAAAATAAAATGCTCCAATGCTACCTACTGGAAAACAAAAGAAAGACCTCTTCATAACAACCTGCTGCAGAATTCATTCCCATAGATGCCCAGAAAGAGAAATACTTCATTATTACTATGAATAACTAAGGTAACAAGGCAGCTCAGAAAGAAAATGATAAATCTCCAGAAAATAAAGTTAAAGACATAGAAGTATGTGACTTAAATGACAGAGAATTCAAGATTGCAGTTCTGAAAAAAAATCAATGTGATGCAAGAAAACTCACATAGCCAGTTTAATGAACTTGGAAATAGAATCAACAAACAAAATTAATACCAAACAGATTGAAATTTAAAAAAAGAACCAAATATTAATTCTGGATCTGAAGAACTCAATAAACAAGATGAAGAATGAAATAGTCAGTTGAGGAAACAACTGACCAGAAGGAGGAAAGAAGTAGTGATATCAAAGATAGAAATCTGTAAATGGTGCAGATAATAAAAGAGAGATATTTGAGAGTTGAAAAAAATAGAAGCACTCTACAGGAACTAAATGACTCTATCAGAATAGAGTCAGAATGACTCTATAAGAATAATGGGTATACCAGAAGGAGAAGTGAGGGAGTAGGATACAGAAATCTTATTTAAATGAACAGTAGAAGGTAACTTCCCAAACCTATGGAAATAACTAGATCCTCTAATCCAAGAAGGAAAGAGAACACCTAATTATCTCAGTCCTAACAGGACTTTTCTGTCATATTATATTGAAGCTGTCAAAAATTAATGAGAAAAAAAAGAATTCTCAAGGCAGCCAGGGAAAAGAAGATGATAATCTACAAAGGAAAGCCCATTAGACTATCATCAGATTTTTCAGCAGAAACTTTACAAGCCAGGAGGGAGTGGAATCAAATATTCCAACTATTGAAAGAGAGAAATTACCAGCCAAGAATAATATATCCAGCAAAGTTATCCTTTAGATATGAAGGAGGACTAAAAATCTTTCCAGTTATACAGAAGCTGAGGAAACTTTCCACCACAAGGCCTGCATTATAGGAATTACTGAAAGAGGTTATTCTACCTGAAACAAAAAGACAAAAGGATACAAGACTATGAGTAAGATTACTAACAGACAGAAGTAGGAAATGTCACCCCATACACAGAATAGGGCATTATATACTTAAACATAGCATAAAGAGTAAAGGAGGCAAATGCATAAAAAAGAAAAAGACGAGAAGACAATATGCTACTGCAACTCAGAAATGAACTCACAGCGTAAATGGAGATACTTTGTGACAAGAAAATATAAAAGGGAGGGTAAAAGTCTGAATTTGCAAAGGGGAATGGAGATAAGAAGTATGCTGAAGAAAAAGGACTATTGAATATATGAAAGTTTCCTTTACATAAATTTAATGATACCCAATAAAAATATGTTTATATCAGAACTGAGATAGATAGCATAAAAACAAGGAAAAAACATAGAATACCACCAAACTAACAGACAGAAACATAAAGGCAAAAGAACAATGTAAACAACAAGCTACCAGAAAATGAAAGGTAAATGGCTATAGGAAATCATCATAAATCAATATCACCATAAATAGAAATGGACTGAGCTCACCAATGAAAAGGGACAGTGTAGCAGATTGGATCATAAAACAAAATCCAACCATATGCTTCCTTCAAGAGACACATCTCAGCTACAAGGACAAATACAGACTCAAGTGAAAGGGTGGAAAATGATACTCCAAGCAAATGGCATCCAGAGAAAAGCAGATATAATCATATTTATATATGATAAAAAAAACTCCTTAGGAGTTTAATAGGAGTTAAAAAAGGTAACAAGAGACATAGATGGACTTTTCATAATGAAAAAGAGGACAACCCAACAAGGAGAATTAACACTTAACAATTTATATGCTCCCAATCAGAGAACTTGAAAATATGTAAAGAAATTGCCAACAGAGCTAAAAGGAGAAACTAACAAAAACACAATTATAGTAGGGGACCTAAATATGACATTAACAGCTATGAATACATCATCCAAACAAAAAATCAACAGAGAAATATCAGCCTTAAATGGCACATTAGACTAAATAGACATAATTGACATTTACAAAGCCTTTCATCCTATACACCAGACTATACATTCTTTTCTAGTGCACATGGAACATTCTCAAGATAGAGCATATGTTGGGGCACAAAACTAGCCTCAGTGAATTTAAGAAGATTAAAATCATATGAAGCATATTGTCTGAACACAGTGCTTTGAAATTGGAGATCAACTGCAAAAAGAATGTGGGAAAACTCACAAATATGTGGAGATTAAACAACATGTTACTAAAGAACTACTGGTTCAAAGAAGAAATAAAAGGAGAGATCTAAAGATACATACAAATACATGAGAATTAAAATATGTTTTACAAAATTATTGGGATACTGTGAAAGCAGTATTAAGGGAAATTGACATCATCACAGGCCTAGCTCAAGAAACAAAAAAAATCCCAAATAAACAACTTGACATTACATCTTAAAAACTAGAAAAAGAAGAAAAAATGAAACCCAAAGTCAGCAGAAGGAAGGAAAAATAAAAATTAGAGCAGAATTAAATGGAATAGAGAACAAAAAGACAATAGGATAAATTAATGAACAAAGAGCTGTTCTACGAAAAGATAAATAAAATTGACAAACCCTTGGTTAGAGTCACTAAGGAAGAAAGAGAAAACACAGAAATAAACAAAATCAGAAATAAAAGAGAAGTCACGATAGATAACACAGAAATACAAAGGATCATGCAAGAATACTATAAAGGACTACATGCCACCAAATTCAATAACATAGGGAAAAAATGGACAAATTCTTAGCAATATGTAACCTTCCTAGACTTAATCACAAAGAACTGGAAAATCTAAATAGACTGATCAATAGTAAGGGAATTGAAACAATCATCTAAAACATCCCAAAAAGCAGAAGACCAGGACCAGATGGCTTCACTAGTGAATTCTATCAAACATTCAAGGATAATTTAAAACCCATTCTCCTCAAATTCTTCCAAGAAAATTTAAGAAGTGGCAATAGTTCCTAACTCATTTTATGAGTCCAACATTATCCTCATACCAAAACCAGGTAAGGCTGACACAAGAAAAGAAAACTACCGACCAATATCTCCGACGAATAAGATGCAAAAATCCTAAACAATATACTAGCAAATCCAATACAAACAATATATTAAAAAGATTGTACATTACAAAATAGTGGAGCTTATTCCAGGGACACAAGGATGTTTTAACATGCACAAGTCAATTAATGTGATACATCACATAAACAAAGAATAAAAATCGTATGATCATATCACTAGATGCAGAAAAAGCATTTGACAAGATACAATATCGATTTATGATTAAAACACTTAATAAAATGGATATAGGAGGAAAGTACTTCAACATAATTCAGGCTACATATGACAAAACCTTACCTAATACCATATCTTATAGTGAAAAACTGAATGCTATTCCACTAAGATCAGGCACAAGACAGGGATGATTCCTCTCACTGTTATTCAACATAGTATATACAGTGTATCTCTTACTGTGATATTATTTTTTTCATGTAAACATTCACCGTGTCTTTTGTTCACGCCTTGTATATACAAGGAATATTACTTGGCCTTAAAAAAGATGAAATATTGCCATTGTCACGACATGGATAGATCTTGAGATTATCAGGCTAAGTGGAATAAGTCAGACAGAAAAAGTCAAGACTTCACTTTTATGTGGGATATAAAACTGAAATCAGGGGCGGCCAGATGGCTCGGTTGGTTAGAGCGTGAGCTTTCAACAACACGGTTGCTGGTTCAGTTCCCACATGGGATGGTGGGCTGTGCTCTCTGCAACTAAAGATTGAAAATGGCAACTGGACTTGGAGCTCAGCTGCACCCTGCACAACTAGATTGAAGGACAACTTCTTGGAGCTGATGGGCCCTGGAGAAACACACTGTTCCCCCATATTCCCCAAATTAAAACAAACAAACAAATAATACAAAAAAAAAAAACACTGACGGCAACAAATGAACAAGGCAAAGAAACAGAAACTCATATATACAGAAAACAGTTTAGTGGTTACCAGAGGGTAAAGGAGGAAGAGGAGTTGTAGAAGAGGGTAAAGTAGGTCAAGTATATGGTGATGGAAGGAGATTTGATGTGTGGTGAACACAGAATGTAATATATAGATGATGTATTATAGAAATGTACACTTGAAACCTATATAATTTTACAATGTCACCCCAATTCATTTAGTAAAGACAGAAAACATGTAGAGGAATTTTTTTTTTTCCTTATTAGGAGTGTTACCATGTTTCCTGAAAATAAGACTTAGTCGGACAATCAGCTCTAATGCGTCTTTTGGAGCAAGAATTAATATAAGACCCAGTCTTATTTTACTATAATATAATATAATACAATATAATATAATATAATATAATATAATATAATATAATATAATATAATAATGTAATATAAGACTGGGTCTTATATTAATTTTTGCTCCAAAAGATGCATTAGACCTGATTGTCCGTCTAGGTCTTATTTTCGGGGAAACACGGTATGTGTTGAATCGTGTTTTAATTGAAGTTCTAACTCTCCAGAACTGTGAGATGATAAATCTGTGTTGTCTTAAGAAACTCCTTTTGTGGTACTTTATTATTGCATCACCAGGAAGCCAGTACAGAAGCCAAAACAATTTATGATTGTTTAACAAAGAGGAAAGTTCAATTACTTTTAACTTTCAGTAAAAGATTTGTTACTGTTGTTGGGGAAATAAAAATGATCACTCCTAATACTTTGAAATCATGCACCAAATTAAGGAGCAACAGAAAACAGCAAATGATAAATAAAGGGAAGAGAGTTTGATGTTTTGAGTACAGGAAAAAAAAGGCAAGATACCGTCAACTCAGAAACTGCATGACTGAATGGGAAATGAAGTGGGAAATGAAGTAAGATGGCTGATAGTACTGACAGCCCATATGTAACTTGTGACTACATATTTAAGTTGGGACATGTGAGCTTGGTTTTATCATTTTATTTTAGCCATACTCAGCTATTTTGAATCAAGATTGAAATAAATTGCAAACAACAGGGGGGAATGGAACTAGGTAGGCCCTTCTGGATGCATTCAAGGAAGTGATCACAGTGTCAGCCCCTGGAATGTCATCTAATGAGGGAAGTATTGAGAATAGCAGAGCAATGGAAACCATAAGCGTTATAGAGTCCTTTAGGGTGAATTCAATTGGATTGAAAATTGTTAGGAAGGTTATTTAGAATATATGAGTAGAAAGTGTGAGAAATTTGAGCGTGTGATGGTTTGAAATCAATATTGACAGGTGGTACTGCTAATGTTAAACTAAGGAATTGCTTTCCAAATGTTTCTATTCAGGGCATACATACAAAATGAAAATATATACATGGCAAGTTGAGGTCAACAGAGAGGGTTCCTTTCATCTAGGTTACCAGTGCCCTGGGCTCTGTCCCTCATAGTCCCAGACAGCTGCCTTTGTAACTGAAGGGTTTATTAATATCTGAGATACACCAGTATCTTAATAATGGCTTAAATACATGCCATAGCAAGGTGATGTGAAACTCTGGTTTAGAGTAAGACCATGAAAATAAGTGACTGAGGTGAATTCCATTGGCATTAGGTAAAGAAACTGATAAGTTAGGGTATTGTATGGATTCTCTACATAGATGTTGAAATATGGGGATTGGTACTCTAAATAATGATGGCAGTGAAGATGGTAAGGAAGGTGTTAATATCCTCAGTAAAAAAGGAAAATAATCTTGGATTTGACAGATTGGAGGGTATGAGAGCTATAGCTGCTAGCACATGTTTTACAAGTGCTCAGTAATATTTTTTTCTAATACTTCTTTTTGATTCTTTCTTAGAGTTTCCATCTGTCTGATTACATATCTGCTTTTGCATATCGTCTACTTTTTTTCACTAGAGCCCTTAATATATCAATCACAGTCATTTTACACTGTTTTCTAATTCCAACATTTGTGTCATACCTGAGTCTGGTTCTGTTGTTTGCTTTATCTCTTCAGAATGTTTTTGTTTTGTTTTGTTTTGTTTTTCCTATTTTTTTTAATCTTTAAATTTCTTTGTGTTTTCTTCTTTTTTTTTTTTCCCTAAAAGCTAGACATAATGTACCACATTTTCTTTATCCAGTCATCTATTGAAGGACATTATGGTTGTTTCCATGCCGTGGCTGTGAATAATTTTATGATTAAATTGAATTCTTTGGGTGGGTCTTTGTCCTTGGGCTATAGTGACCCCTTCATAAGTGTTTCTTGTTTTCCCCCTCTTGTACAAGAGACAGAAAGATATGGCACAACTGTAACTGGATAAATTACAGCTTTGCTGCAGGTGAGATAAGCCTCTCCTAAAGTCTTAACACCTGGAGAGTAAGCCTTTATAAAGGAGAATCCGCTGAAGGTATTTCAAGATGGTTACTTTTCCTCTTGTCTTGAGGGGATCTATTTTGGTTCTTCCCTGTGAGAACTTGGTGGGATTCCTGGCGGTAAACCCATGAAAGTGTACGTCCCCCATAAGACTGCAAATTCCATGGAGTTTCTCACTCTCCTGCTAGTGGAGTTTCATCTCCAGCAATTCTGGTGTAATACCTGTTAATGGCTCTAGCAGCTTTTGCTCCAGGTAAGCAGATCTCTACTCGGCTTTTTTTGTAAGTACATATCTCTCCAAATTTGGTGGTAACATTTGCTCTGCAAACTCATTTCTTTGGTGATTTGAAGAAAAGTCATTGATTTTCATTTTGTTCAGCTTTTTTTTTTCTTTGTAAGGATTGGAATGATGACTATGGAGTTCTTTACATATCAGAGTTAAAATTGATTTTTGAAACCAAACAGGATTATTGCCTAGCCATAGCTTCCAATATGGGGTCTTTTGGCTATGTTAACTTTCTTATGAATAGTAGAACAAAGAAAATGCTTTAAATATGGTGCCCGTTGTTATGTATGCATTAAACAATAGAAATGACTACCAGATTAATGGGGGACCCTCTGTATTTTGTATATCATCTATAATTAGATAAATTTTTGTAACAGAAAATATCATCATTTGTAAAATGAGGATACAGAGTTTGCAGAAAGGTAAGCACAGAATGCTAAGCGAAACAAGAAAATTAGGTAATTTTAGATTCTCACTAGCACCTTTCAGAATGTCTATGACAGTGATACAATACTGAAGTTTTAAACGTTACAGTGTAAACAAAAAGTATTGAAAGTTTGTCTTAGGACAAAGTCCTTTTGGTGTTTGTGTGTGTATTTTATAGGTCCTCATATGCACTTTGTGTTTGGCTGTCTGTAGATGTAGCATCTTATGTAAATTCAGTTATCTGAAATGAGAAAAGACTTAGTCACAGGAGTGACCAAGTTCCCTGAAGACAGCTGCATATAGTAGAGGGAACCTGAGTTTTTATTTAGACTGACCCAGGTTTGCATCCCAGTTATGCCAGTTGTTAATTGTCTCATTTAAAACGTCATCTCTCTAGATCCATTTGTCCTTCCTCCAAGTTGGGGTGATGGTGATGATTCCTTCCTTTCATCATACTACCTCCATCCTTCTCTCCTACCATTTGTCCTCTATGCTGCAACAATTATATTCTAAAAATAAATCCCTAATGATTCAAAATATCCAAATGAATTCACCATATATATATATATATATATATATATAGATAGATAGATAGTTAGATAGATATGTGTATATATATGTGTGTGTGTGTGTATATATATATATATATATATACACACACACACACAAAGCATTTCATAGTTTAACTGTTTCCGGTATCTCTGCAGACACTTTGATTGCTCCTTCATTCTTAATACCCCCAAACATCCTGATGTCCTTTGGAGCCATAGCTTGTCCCTTTATGTTTGCTCCTACATACTTGTGCTTCAGATTTCTGTCATTCTTTTAGATCTTACCCATCCCTGACATCATTAGGAATCACTTCCAGATCATTGTTTCCTATACTCCAATTGTTATTTATTAGATCAGGACATTACGACTAGACACCATGATTAATTATCTGCTTCATTTACCAGTTTGTGCATCCATAGAAGTCAACTTATATGCACACCCATACAATCATATTTGTATCACTTGGTGCTTAGTCTATTGTTTTGTCCATAGTAAAATCCTAGTATACAGTTTGCCTAGGCTAAACTTTGCATTGATCCAAATGTTGCCTATAAAGTACATTCGATTCTTGATCTCATCCAACAGCAAACCTCTCTACACTCTCATTGGAGACTAATTTCTTCACCATTGACTAGACAGAAAAAAATAGCTTTATTTTAATGCATTTGGTCAAGTCAGTCAGAGAGGTTTGGGGCTAGGCAATACATGGTTTCTGTTTTCCAATACTGTGGCTGAGCCAAGCTGTGTCCAGGGAGTTTTAGTTGGAAATCACCAAAATAATACTAGATTACTCAAGGCTCTCATGGAATGGGAAAGGCTGATGTTACACTAAAAGCAATTACGTGTGTTATGGAGGTTCTTTAGCATGACTTATGCTTCAATTAACGGAGCTCTTTATAACTTTTGAAAAGTTTGGGGCTTTAAGGTAATTAGTTTAACATATTTTCTATGTTTATGTGCCTTTTCTTCTGAAACTATTAGCAACTTATAATATTCACATAAGTATGTTTAACCTTGGTTTAAAATATTGTGGACTGTGTCACATTTGTCAGGGGCCTTATAATCCTTAGACTGAACCTAGAATTCGGTATCAATATTGTATATTTGAACTTGCCCTTTACCTTTCCCAAATCAAAATAAAAATTTTATATGTGCATTTATGTAAACATGAATTTACATATTTCCTCTGTTGCTTTCACTTGTATCAGTTTTATTTTATCATAAAGATATACAAATAAATGAATGTCCCTGAATGATTCAAATAGGCTTTTTATTAAAAGATTTTTTTTGACATTCAAATCATATCACTCAACATATTTCCCCAACTTACCCAAAGCTTCTTCAGGTTTCCTGTCTTCACTTTTATCTTCAGAACTTATAGCACATATATGAACTGACACTAACATTCCTTTCCAAGTCTTCCAGAACAATTAAGTATGAATAACATAACCAATCATTTGATTTCTCTATTTGCTATTATATCTTTACTTCAGCTTTTTCTGTATTTAGTCCAAGAAAATATAAGTTACGTTTTCAAGAAAACTTAAAAATAGTACCTACTTCATGTGGTTATTGTGAGGAGGAAATGAGTCAACGTATGTAAATTGTTTATAACAGTGCCTGGCACATAGTAAGTGCTATCTAAGTTTTGCTAATATTGAAAGATGTGCTTCAAGAAAAAAGAAAAAAGTTAATACCTTATCACAGAAGGGCAGAGAACTTTAGGAGAAATAGTTTACATTATAGATTATGAAATGTATATGTGGCTTCTCAAAAATGAAGAGAAAGAAAGGAAATGCATATTGTGGAAATGTCCACTTTTTGAGAAGATAAAAACAGGGGATACAGGGATGGTAAGGAGAGAAAAGAAGAGGTAGAACCAATATATATCCAATGTAGTAACTGGGTTGTAAAAGGGCTGATATTAATCACAGTCTGTGAGGTATCATCTAGAATAAAAATTAGTTTTCAATATCTATTTCTTAACTATGTCTTAAATATACTTATTTTTAAATTCCTTAATGACTCCCTTAAATACTTTATAAATCCTGACAAGATTAGATTTCAGCAATAATCTATAATATAGTTTGAAAGAGAAAAAAATGTTAATACTTATTAACATAAAAAATATTAATACTCTGCAATATATTTATACTTAGCAAGAAATCCCATAGATTATATGATTTAATCATTGTGTCCTACTTCAAGTATATTCATATAATTTGAATTCTTTAAATAATTAGGAATAGAATTGTCCTCTTGAAGTATATGCCTGATTACTATCTCAAACTCTCAACGCCCTTTTGAAGGTATACAAAAAAAATCAAAATGGATGACTTGAACTGAGAAAGCCAACAGCTGTATCCAGTGCTGCCTAGTCTCTTGGCTCAGACACTCTTGGACCCAGATGGGAGCGAGGGACTCATGATACAGAGGAAGATTTGCTTTTCCTAAAGGATGGAGGGGAAAGAAGAATGCCTGAGGGTCTTCAGCTGCAGAATCCTGTGAATTTCAAAAAGAGGGACAGATTATTCAATGGGTATCTGGAAGACTCTGTCTCAACTGACAGAATCTGACAGTCCTGTGCTGAGCCATGATGGTAGCTGATTGCTCCCTCTTCCTGTATTTGAGGAAGGAGTAACATATGTACCAAGGAGATCATAAAGCACAAAGAACAAAACCTCTACACCTTTAGGAGAGGAATAAAGTTCTGCCAATTCATTCACCACTAGCCAATTTTAGTAATAATTCTTTCTCACTGCTTATGCTATTTTTCTACTTGTCAAACCCTAATGGATATATATATATATATATATATATATATATATATATCCACATATATACATATATGTGGATGTATATATATCCATTATATATATGTGTGTGTGTATATATATACGTATATATATATATACACACAAATATATATACATATACACACACACACACATATATATATATATATATATATATATATATATATATATATATCAAGAGAGACTTAAAACCATCATAACTAAATATGTACATGACACAGACATATGTAAGTACACACACAACTCAGTAACCTAAGGGAGGAGCTCCGAGTTGTATATCAGAGCGATGTCTATTAAAGAAGAACTGCTAGACTGTCAAAAGGGGAAAATCAATAAAAATATATGTTTTTAAAAACACTAAAGCAAAAATAATTTCTGTGAATAAAGAGTAGACTTTTTAAAAGTAGGGAAAACCAGACGACAGGATTGATCCCCCTGAAAACATAATTAGGGGTTTCAAGCATCCAATAAAAAATAATTCAGAAACTAGAATAAAAATATGGAAATTGTAAGAGAAAAGATGAGAGAGTTGAAAGAAAGATCCAAAAATATAACACAAAAAATAAATATTACCTAGAGGAGTCAAATATAAGGACAACTAATTAAAGGAGTACAAAAGGAATAACTTGAACTGAGAAAGCTATCCAGGGCTTCATGGTCTCCTAGATCACTCTTGGACCCAGATGGGAGCTGAAGGTCCATGATACAGAGGAAGGCTTACTTTTTCTAGAGGGCTGGGGTGAAAAGAAGAATGCCTGAGGGCATTCAGCTGCAGAACCCTGTGAATTTGAAAAAGAGACAGCTTATTCCATGGGTATCCCATGGGTAATAAGAATTTCATTTATGTAAGAAGAGGACCTGAGCTTGTGGATTGAAAGGATTTAATCAATCTAAAACAAGATCAATTTGTTTTCTCAGTCCTAGAATGTTCTGGCCAAGTTCTTGAACTCCAGAGATAATTCAAAATATTAGACGTTTCCAAGTGGCTCCAAAGGCTACATACAAGTACAAACTGGTAATCGAACAAACATCTGACTTCTCGACTGAAGTCTTGCATGGTGAAATCACTAAAAAGCTGTGGACTTGCAAAGGAGAGAAAGAAACAAACTTCCTTAATTTTAGATCCAGTCGAGTTATCACTAATATCACGAGGCAAATGAATACATTTTGAGAAATGTAAGAAGTTACATGCAATTCTTCAAAAGAATAAAAGGGGCATTGTCATTATGTAAATATTATTTAATCCCCTGAAGTTTCAGAGTTGGGTAGAAAAGTCATTACATGGAAATATTCAACAGGTAAACTAACCATGTACAAACTTAATTACATCATTTTGTTAGTAATTTGTAATTTTGTAAGTAATTTGAATGATTGTTTTTTAAATAAAATATACTATCACAATTTTAGTTTGTGTTATACATATTTTTATATGTTTATAATAACATAGTTCTCCATATATACCGAAACAAGGTATGAAACAGCTTGTCTTCATTGATTTCTTCAAGTAGAAGCAAGCGAATATCATTAGGAAAAGATATTCAAAATGCATTTTGTAAGATACAAAAACATAAATGTATGAAATATTTAGAGCATAGCACACATAGACAGAATAAAGTAAGTACCCAGTGACAGACCTATAGGATAAACCATTACTCACAAGTGGAAATGTTTTCTCCTCCATGGAAGCATACCTCCCTCTCCTGTCCAGAGGTAATGGCATCAATGAGATAGTTTTTATCATCACATGATCCTTAAAAACATACTATGTAGTCATGTATCTGAGAAGAGTAATATGTTGAAACTTTATATAAATGGTAATATTTCATAGTTGTGTGTGTTGTTTTAAATTTTTTGATATTATTAACAACTGCTGGAAATATTCTTAGATATATCTTATTTTGCACATGGGAGGCATTTTTTAGTCAAACCAACTTGCAGGGAAATGATTAGCTGCAAATTATTAATATCGTCATCTTTACTAAATATTGCCAAATTGTTTTTGTGGCTTCTCTTTTTCTGAACAATTTATGTATTTAAAACTTTATATTAATACTTCTGCATCTCTTGGGAAAGATCTGATTCCTAGGTTATGATTTACCATTTGTATTTGAGGAAGAAAACTTTTTATTATCGGTATATTTAAACTTATCCAACTCTTATATGTGTGAAGTAATAGTGTATGACTATACAGTTTTTTTAAAATTGATTTTCTCTCCAACAGTTAGGTAATACTGTTTCTTTGTTACCCATAGACACAGACAATAATTTAGTGGTTACCAGAGGGTAAGTGGGATGGGGGATGGTAGGAAAGGGGGTCAAATATATGGTGATGGAAGGAGAACTGACTCTGGGTGGTGAACACACAATGAAATATATAGATGTTGTATTATAGAACTGTACACTTGAAACCTATATAATTTTACTAACCAATGTCACCCCAGTAAATTTCATAAAAATTAAAAAAGACATTGTTTTATTGTCTTCTGGCTTTTTTTCCTACTGCTGTAAAGTTTACTTTGTTTCTTTGTAAGCAGCCTTTCATTCTTTTGATTACATTTAATACCTTCTCTTTAAATGTTTATGGTCTGATATTATGATGCTTAGACATGGACTTTTTATTTATACCCCAGTTCTATGAAATCAGAACAACTTCAAGTTAATGGAAGTTGTTTGAATTGAAGTTGTAAGCACTATGTATTTAACTGCAAATGCAGGTGAGGAAGACCCAAAGTTAGCAATTCTTAGAAGATACATGTTATCACCAAGAACCAAGATGCATAAACTAAGTTTCTAAGTTGCCTTTTTTTTTCCTTGAGGACTGATTTATTTCAGTCAATCCTTGTAATGATGGTAAACATAATTGTGGTTCTGGGCTTTATATTGCCTTCCTGTACTTTGTGATGTACCATTGTTTCCCCGAAAATAAGACCAGGTCTTATATTAAGTTTTGCTCCAAAAGCGCATTAGGGCTTATGTTCAGAGAATGTCATCCTGAAAAATCTGCTAGGGCTTATTTTCCAGTTAGGTCTTATTTTGGGGGAAGCACAGTATCTATTCACTCCTTTGACTTTAGTGGCTGCTAAAAAGCACTCCTGTATATTACAGAAATACTGTATGTATAATTATATATATATGTAATTTATATATATATATTTATATATATACATAAATATATATATGTATATATATATATATATATATATATATATATATAATATTTATATATATTGTTTGCCTAACACTAGAAGCATAACATCTTATTATTGTACTCCCTCATCAATTTTTGTCCTTAGGGATAATTTTTTAACTTTCTTTTGACTAAAACTATGGTGTTAGAAAGATAGTTTGTTAGATTTTATTAGGCATGTCTATCTGTTTTATAGTAGGATTGTGCATAGTGTTGCGTATTGCTGGACATAGAAGAATCTTGGCATTGTATTACTAATTCACATCTATACACTAATTTTATTTTTATTATGATAATTGTGGATTCACATGCCAGTATAAGAAAAAATATGAAGAATTCTAAAACACCTTGCCCACTTTCCACAAATGGTAACAATTGGAAAAACTATAATACAGTATCACAACCAGGATATTGACATGTAATATAAGTCATCATTAATGCTTTGATTTCCCCAGTTTGTCTTGTAATCATGTGTATTGTGTGTGTGTGTTTAACTGTACACATTTTATTACCTGTTTAGTTTTCTCTATTCATCATCAAAGTCAACATACAGAAAAGCTCCATCAGCATAAAATGTCCTTTATGCCGCCCTTTTGTGCATACACCCACCTCTCCTACCTCTTCTTGTGCACCGCCCTCTAACACCTGGCAACCACTTGTCTGTCTTCCATTTCTAAATGTAGTTTGTCTTTCCATACTCTTCACCTGGTCTTACACAGTGTTAACAGTTCCTAAATATTTTTTTTTCCAAAATTTGTTCAGGTCCAATTCATCAATTCCTTTTATGAATTCTGTTTTTGTGTCAAGTCTAAGAACCCTTCCCTAGTCCTAGATCCAGAAGAATTTAGCCTGTTTAATTTTAAGATTTATGTTTTATATTTAATCTAAAAGTCATTTGAGTTGATTTTTATATAAAGTGTGAAGTTTAGATCAGGGTTATGTTTTGCCCAGGCATTTTCATTGTGCCAGTACCATTTGTTGAAAAGACTATCATTTCTCCATTGACTTCCTTTTGTACCTTGGTAAAAAAATCATTTGGCCATATTTGTGTGGGTCTATTTCTGGGTTCTCTACTCTGTTTCATTGAATTATGTGTCTATACTTTAACCAACACCAAACATTCTTGATTACTGTAGGTATTTAGTAAGCCTGAACAAAGAGTAGAAGGATTCCTCCACTTTATTCTTATCTCTCTCTCTCTCTCTCTCTCTCTCTCTCTCTCTCTCTCTCTCTCTCTCTCTCTCTCTCTCTCCTCTCCCCTCCCTCTCTCTCTCTGTAGATAGATAGATAGATGATAGATAGATAGATATCTCCATATATAGATAGATATATATATAGGTATACACAGATACATATCTATAGATATAGGTATACACATTCACATACATATGCACATATACATATGCATATACATATACATACCAGGGGTATGTATGCCAAAAAAAATGTATACAAGTGGATGCTTTGGTCAACGTTGCTCAAGCAATAGTTTGCCGTAATCGAAAATATCCAGACGCTTATGGTAACCACTTTGAGCACTTCTTGCAATTGCAGAAGTCAAATGTGACTTTTATTCATCTTCTGTTATTAGTATATATTGAGTATTACATTTATTTTTAAGTAGTGAAAAAGCAGTTTATTAGAAGGAAAAGTACACTTCAAAGAAATAGAAGTAGGCCTGGGCAGAGAGCAGTGGCTCAAGGGCCATTACTAACAGGGACAGTATACTCCAAAGGGTTTGGAGCAGGCCCCGAGCAAAAGCAAGGTCCAAAAAGGCGAAGGTGCAAAGGAGCTTGGGCATTTTACCTGGGATGGGCCATTTCTCTCCAGGTGTGGGACCACTTGATTGACACCTGTGATTGATGAGAGGCTATTACCTCATCTCTTCAGACTGCTCACGTTCTCTGCAGTTTGAAATTGTTAACTACAAGCTGATTGTCCCTTCCCTGTATCTGGACAGTTATTCTTGGCAGGCTCTGCAGCTTGAATGGCTTTGTTACAAGCTAACTGGCCCTCCCCCACCCCCCATACCTGAGCCGATTACTCTGGCTGGTCCTGCAACTTGAATAAAGTTGTTTCCTCTGGCTTTGTTATGCTCTCGGCCTTAATTCCTTCCACCGTGACCATGTCCCTGCAGCCTATGATTTTTCTGTCTCAATCTCCCCTCTGATGATGTAACCCTAACTGCCATTAGGAAAAGGAATGAAGACCACTCTGGCTGCTTCCTGCTGATGAGGGGCTAAGTATTGGTAGGCAGTGGGCTAGTGTCAGAGGGTGGTCTAATGGCCCAAGGTAGATGGATAGGTCTTGTAGGTCCATATGCTGCTCCATGTCATGCACCGTTTGTAGTTGTATGGCTTCTAGGAGAGAAGAGATAAACGAGTGTGTAGGTTGAAGATGCAGGGCCTGAATGAGAAGAGGAGGAAGACGATTAGTAGAGGGTCTAGGACGGGCCTTGAGTATTACAATTTTAATATAGTTTTCTTTTCTTAAAATGTGTATATATACATTTGCCACCCTCTGTTTATTCATCTATGTCCATAAAAATACTGCTAGGATTTTAATAGAAATTGCATAAGGCTTATAGGTCAATTTAGGGAACAGTGACATCATTCATCTTTAGTCAGTCTTGCAATCAGTGCACACCGTGTATTCATTTATTTTGTTGTTTGATTTCTTTCATTAGCATTTTATAAAATTTGACATACAGATCTTATATATCTTATATATTTTGTTATGTATTTCATTTCGTGGGGAGTAATTGTAATTTTTTTTTTTTTTTATAATTTGGTTTCTACATTTTCATTGTCAGTATATAGAATTGTAAACTAGAATGACAGTTGTGGTTTGATCATGTATCTTGCAGCATTGTTGTACTCAGTTATCTCTAAGAGGCTTTGTTTTGTTTTTCTTTTAAAATCTAGATTCCTATGGATTTCCTTCATAGATTGTCATGACATATATAAGTAGGGACAATTTCTTTACCAATACGTATGCCTTTTCCTTGTCTCATTGCAGTGGGGAAGAATTTCCACTATTGTACTGAATGTGCATGGACATCCTGGCATTGTTCCTGATCTTGGGGGAACACAATCTGTCTTTAACCATTCACATAGTGGTGTTGGCTTGAGGAGTTTTAAAAGAAATTCAATATCCAGCTCAGATAATCACCCTCTATTCTGACGATGCCAAGAGTTTTATCGTTCATGGATGTTGACGTTTGTAAAACGCTTTTCTGTAGCAATTGATATGATAATGTGATTTTCCATTTTAATCTGTTAATATAGTGGATTGCATGATTAATATTCAAATACTGATCCAAACTTGGACCTCTGTAGCAAACTTCACTTGGACATGGTATATCATTTTTTTATACAGCATTCATTTTTGTTGATTTTTGTATATAAGTGTATAAGAAGTATTTTTATAAATTCATAAGATATTTTCATATTTAGTTTTATGTTTTGCACTGTCTAATTTTGATATCAGATTAATTGTGTTCTTATAAAATTCACTGGGATGTGTTCTCTTTTTTCTGTTCTCTGGAGGAGATTTTATAAAATTGGAGTTCATTCGTCTTAAAAAATATTTGGTAGAGTTCTTCAGTAAAATCATCTGGGTCTGGAAAACTTTTTTTTCAGGAGTGTTTTCATTACAAATTCAATTATTGTAATTATTACAGAAAGATTCTGATTATCTATTTCATCTGGTTCAGTATAGTGTTAGGTTGTTTTTTAAAAAGTTGGTTTGTTTCTCTAAGTTGTTGAATTTAGGAACCTGTTTATAATATCTGTTTATCATCCTTTTAATGGCTGCAGAATCTATAATGCTATACTATATTTCATTCCTCATATTGGTGAATGTGTTGTCTCTATTTCTTGTCAGCTTTATAGAGGTTTATTAATTGAAACATTTTTAATAATCAACTTTTTGTTTTCTTGATTTTGTTCGTTATTATTTTTCCTATTTTTAATTTCATTGATGTGTGCTATTATCTTTATTATTTTCCTGTATTTTGCTCTACTTTTTCTATTCTTGATGTATGAACTTAGATTATTATAGAATTTCCTCATTTTTAATATTATTGATTTCCAGTTTCATTCAATTCTGTGAGGATAACATTTCTGTATGATTTCAATTATTTTAACTTTGTTGAGTTTTATTTCATGGCTCAGAATTATTGAGGATTGTTTCATGCATGCTTGAAAAATGTGTATGCAGCTATTGTTAGGTTGAGAGTTTTACACATGTTAGTTAGAACTTGTTTGTAGTTTTGAGATCTAGACTTTAATTTTTGTCTAGTAGTTCTATTAATTGTGGAGACTGGGGCATTGAAGTCCACAAATAATGTTGTGGACTTGTCTATTTCTCTTTTTAGCTCTGTGAGTTTTTGCTATTTATATTTTGAGTCATTTTATTTCGCATATTTACATTCAGGATTATTAGGTCTTCCTGTTTGATTGACTTTTTTTTAAAAAAAACAATAATTGTATAAATTCCATACTTTATTGAAACATTCTTTGCTCAGATATTTATTTTTTATATTAATATAGAAATTCCTAACTTTTTTGGAGTAATGTTTGTGTTGTATATTTTTTCATTACTTTAACCTATTTATGCAATTATATTTGAAGTAAATTTCTTATGAACAGTGGATCATAAATGGATTTTAGTGGATCACCTCTTCCTTTTCGACCTGCTCTTCCTATCTCTGTCTTTTGATTGTTGTATTTAGACAATATATGCTTATGATATTTATTGATATATTAGAAGTTATTTGTGTTGTTTTTATCATTTTCTGTCTTTTTTCACCTTCTAATTCCTCCATATCTCTTTTGTTGTCTTCTTTTGGATACTTGAAATTTTGATTCTATCATGATTTTTTTTGCAGGTTTTTTTTTTTTTTTCTTTTTTTTTTTTTTTTTTGGCATTTGGAATAGTTTTTCAAATGGTTGCAATGGATTTTGCAAAATATATGACTTACCACCATTAATTGGCATTACAGTTTACCACCTTGAGTGAAATGTGGAAATCTTACTTCCATTTAAGTTAGTTTACCTTCTCAATTGTTGAATATTACTGTCTGAGTGTCAGCTGGTGAAATACTTTGTTCATCAAATATGATTTATAAAACTCCTGAGGAGGAGGATAGTTTATTGTATATAGACACATTTCTGCTTTTTCCCCATGTTATTCTTCATGTCTGATGCTTTTAGTTTACTTTTCTTTTTTGTTTCTTTTTTTAACTCTCTGGGTATTTTTTTTTTTCATGAATTACAAAAGGTTCACTCTTGGTGTTGTAAATTATGTGGCTTTTGACCAATGTATAATGACATGTATCCACCATTGTAAAGTCATAGAAAACAGTTTAATGTCCTAAAACTCCTGAGTTATGTATGTCCATCATTTTCTCCTCTTGACCCTTGGCAACAATAAATCATTTTTGCCTTTTTCAATAAATCAGTTTTGCCTTTTTCATAATGTTCTTGGAATCCCACAGCATGTAGTCTTTTCAGATTGGCTTCTTTCACTTAGTAATATGCATTTATTGTTCCTCCATGTCTTTTCAGGGCTTGGTAGTTCACTTCTTTTTAGTTTATTTACATATTCATCTACTGAAGGATATCTGGGTTGTTTCCAAGTTTGGGCCATTATGAATAAAGTTTGTGAATATCCATATGCAGGTATTTGTGTGGACATAAGTTTTCAATTTATTTGAGTAAATATCAAGGCCATGGTTGCGGAATTATATGAAAAAATTTGTTTAGTTTTGTAAGACACTGCTAAATTGTCTTCCAAAGTGGCTGTTCAACTTTGCATTCTCTCCATCAATGAAAGAGAGTTCTTCTGCAGCCTCACCAGCATTTAGTGTTGTTCGTATTGGTATTGCCATGTGTAGTAGTATTTCATTATTTTAATTTTGCAATTTCCTAATGACATATGATGTTGAACATATTTTAATATGTTTATTTGCCATCTGTATACCTTTTCTGGTGAACTGTTTCTTCAGATCTGTTGCTCATTTATTAATTGGGTTGTTCATATTCTTATTGTTGAGTCTTAAGTGTTTTTGTACATTTTAGATAACAATCCTTTATCAGATATGTTTTTTTTGCAAATATTTTCTCTAAAACTGTGTCTTGTATTCTCATTCTATTGAAATTGTTTTGTAGAATAGAAATGTGTATTTTTAATGAAGTCTATTTTACCAATTATTTCTTTCGTTGGTCATGATTTTTGTATTGTATCTAAAAAGTCATCGCATATCCAAGGTCATCTAGGTTTTCTCCTATGTTATCTTCAGGGAGTTTTTAGTTTTGCATTTTACATTTAGGTCTACAATCCACACTGAGTTAATTTTTTTAATGTAAATTGTGTGTCTAGATTCAGTTGTTTTCATGTGGATGTCGAGTTATTTCAGCATCACTTATTGAAAAGACCATTTTCTCCATTGCCCTGTTTTGGGCCCTTTGTCAAGGCAAGTTGATTATATTTATGTGGATCTATTTCTGGGCTCTCTATTCTGTTTCATTTGTATATCTATTTTTCCCCCAACACCACACAATCTTGATTTATAGTAAGACTGAAGTTGGGTAGTGTCAGTCCTAAAAGTTTGTTCTTCTCCTTAAATATTGAATAGGCTATTCTGGAACCTTTACTGCCATATAAACTTCAGATTCAATTTGCTGATATCACTGATATCACAAAACAACTCACTAGGATTTTGATTGGGATTAATGTTGAATTCACAAATCAAGTTGAGAAGAACTGACATCTTGTTAATATTGAGTTTTCCTATCCATGCACAGAATATCTTTTCATTTATTTAGTTCTTTCATCAGTTTGTAGTTGTCCTTTCATTTGGGGGAGCTGCTAATGTAAACAGTATTGTGTTGTTAATTTCAAATTCTACTTGTTCATTGGTGATTCATAGGAAAGTGATTGAGTTTTGCATGTTAACTTTGTATCCTTGCTATAATAGCTTACTAGTACCAAGAGTTTTTTTGTCAATTCTTTTCAGATATGCAACATAGATAATCATGTCATTTGAAATAAAGACAGTTTTATTTTTCCTTCCAAAGCTACATAGCTTTTCTTTCCTTTTCTTGTTGCATTATTGAAAGGCAATGGTGAAAAGAGACACCCTTGCTTTGTCACTGATCTTTGATGGAATCTTTGAGTTTCTCACCAATAAGTGTAACCTTAATTTTAAGTTTTTCAGATGTTCTTTGTAAACTTTAGGAAGTTCGCTCCTATCCCTAGTTTCTGAGTTTTTTGTGTTGTTTTGTTTTTATCGTACATGGGTGTTATATTTGATCATTTGTTTGTGTGTGTGTGTGTGTGTGTGTGTGTTTGTCTGTTGATATGATCATATTCTATTTTAAACTGTTGTTTAATTACATTAACTGATTTTCAAATGTTGAAACAGTCTTACATGTCTGGAATTAATTTAACTTGGATGTTATATATACCACATTTATATATTGTTGGATTCATATGCTGAAATTTTGTTAAGAATTTTTGTATGTGTAAGAAATACTGGTCCATAGTTTTATTTTCCTGTAATGTCTTGGGTTTTGCTGTTAGGGTAATGCTAGCCTCATAGAATGAATTCAGAAGTATTTCATCTTCTGTCTTCTGGAAGAGATTATATAGAATTTGTATAATTTCTTCCTTAAATATTTGGTAGTATTTAACAGTGAACCCATCTGAGCATGGTGCTTTCTCTTTTGGCACGTTATTAATTATTTATTCAATTGATTAATAGATATAGTCCTATTCAGATTCTTTTTGTTCCTTTTTGTCAGTTTTAACAGATTGTGTCTTTCAAAGGATTGGTCCACTTCATCTAGATTATCTAATTTGTGGGCATTGCATTCATAATATGCCTTTATTATTCTTTTGATGTCCATGGAATCTATAGTGATGTCCTCTTTTTCTTTTTGAAATTAATAATGTGTGTCCTCCCTCTTTTTTCTTAGCCTGGCTAAAGGCATATAAATTTTATTGATTATTTCACAGAACCATGTTTTTGTTTTGCTGATATTATCTCCATTGATTACCATTTTCAATTTTATTGATTTCTGCTCTAGTTTTTATTATTGTTTCTCTTCTGCTTACTTTGGATTTAATTGGCTCCTCCTTATCCAGTTTTACAAGATAGAAGCTTAGATTATTAATTTTTGACCTTCTTTTTTATTATATGCTGTCAATGCCATAAATTTCCCTCTACAGTCTGCTTTCATTGCGATGCACATATTATGATGTTATATTTTTATTTAAAGTTTTTTTTTAAAATTTTGTTCTGATTACTTCTTTAATTTGTATTATTGAGAAGTGTGTTCATTCATCTCCCAGTATTTTTATATTTTTCAAGTATCTTTATGTTATTTTCTTGTTTGATTTCACTGTGATCTGAGGACAGACATTATATTATTTATTTTTTTGATTGTTGTTGTTATTAAGGTGTGTTTTAGGGCTTAGAATATGGTCTATTTTGGTGAATATTCCCTGTGAATTTGAGAATAATATGTAATCAACTGTTGTTGGATTACATGGTTGATATGTGTCCATTATCTACAGTTGATGGATTGTGTTGTGTTCAATTATGTCCTTACAGATTTTGTGTTTGCTGAATATTTCCATTTTTGATAGAGAGGTATTTAAGTGTCCAGCTGTAAGAGTAGATTCACATATTTCTTATTGTAGTACTATCAGCTTTTGTCTCATATATTTTGATGCTCTTTTGTTAGTTGCATGACATTAAGGATTCCTATATCTTTTGAAGTACTGATCCCTTTATCAATATGTAATGCCCCTCTTTATTCCTTATAACTTTCCTTATTCTGAAGTCTGTACTGTCTAAAATCAATATATTACTGACTCTTTTGATTAGAGTTACACAGTGTATGTTCTTTTCATATGTCTACATTTAATCTATCTGTGTCTCTATAGAAAATGAATTTCTTACAGATGACATGTAGTTAATTCGTATGTTAATTCTTGCATTGTAATCCACTTAGACAACCTTTGTCTTTTAATTTTTGTATTTAAACCATTGAGATTTAAAGTGATTATTGATATAGTTAGATTACTGTCTACCCTACTTGTTACTGTTTTCTATTTGTTGCCATTACATTTTGTTCCTATTTTTGTCCTCTTTTCCTGCCATTTGTGGTTTTAATCAAGTGTTTCATGTGATTTTCTTTTCTCTCATTTCTTATCATATCAGTAACATTATTATTTTTTTACTTTTTTAGTGGTTGCCATAGCATTTGCGATACACACTTAAAACTAATCAAAGTCTACCTTTAAATAACACTATTCTGTTTTACATGTGATTCCAGTACTTTATAATTTAAAATAAATCCCTAATTTCTCCCTCCTGTCCCTCATTACTGTTGTTCATTTCACTTACTGTCATTCATTTCCCTTATACATATGCATACATAAGCATAGACAAGCATACATGATCAAATACATTATTGCTATTATAATTTTGAAAAATCTTATATCTGTGAGATTAAGAATAACAAAAATAAGTTTTTATTTTATTTTCACTTATTTCTTCTTCAGTTCTCTTTCTTTCTTCATGGAGGTTTGAATTTCTGACTTATATCATTTTTATTTTCTCTGTAAACATTGTTAAATCATTTCTTTCAAGGGAGGTTCACTGGCAACAAATTCCCTCAATTTTAGTGTGTTTCAGAGCCTTTGTTTCTCTTTCATTGTTGAAGGATAATTTCGCAAGGTACAGAATTCTAATTAGTGTTTTTTCTCTCTCTCTCTCTTTGAATTTTAAATGTTTTACACTATTTTTGTTTCATTTATTTTAAAGACAAGTAGATCTAATTGTTTGTTCCACTGCAAATAAAGTAATTATTTTCCTCTGAATTCTTTCATTTGTTTTCTTTATTCCTGATTTTTTTCTAAGTTTGAATACAATATCCTTATATGTAGTTTGTTTTTGTAATTATCCTGCTTGGTGTTCTCTGAGCTTCCTAGATTGTGGTTTTGTTGTCTGACATTTACATGGGAAAATTCTCAGACATTACTGCTTCAGTTTTGCTTCTGTTCTTTTTTCTCTTTCTACTTCTTCTGGTGTTTTCATTATGTTTATTCTATATATTTGTTGTAATTGTCCCATAAACCTTGGATATTCAGTTTGGGTTTTTTTTGATATTTCTCTTTTTGCTTTTAAGTTTTAGAAATTTCTCTTGAAGTGTTCTTAAGCACAGAGATTCATTTCTCACCAGCGTCCAGTCTATTAATTAGACTATTAAAGGCATTCTTTCTGTTACAATGTATTTTATTTTAGCATTTCTTTTTTTATTATTTCCATCTTTCTGCTTGCATTACCCATCTGTTCTTGAATGCTCTCTGTTCTTCCATTAATGCCTTTCGCATATTAATCACAGTTAAAAAAAATAATTCTGGTCTGATAATTTCAAAACCCTGACTCGGGTCCTAATTCCTGTTCAAGATCTTCAAATGTGTTTTTGCTTTTGGTTTGCCTTGTAAATTTTTTTTGTAGACATGAGCAGGTAAAAGGAACTGCTGTAAATAGGCCATTAGTAATGTGGTGATGATGCCTGTGAACAGGGAAAGAATTGTTCTATGATTAGGTTTCAGTCTTTCAGTGAGCCTGTGTCTCTAGCCTGTGAATTTTATAAGTGTTTCTCAGTTTTTTCTCCCTCTTTTGGTGGGAGAGGATGGCTCGAGTGCACTACAGTTGAGTATTTTCCTTCTCCCCAGTCAGCTAGACTCCGATAATAAATATCCCAACAGGTCATGCTCTGGTTAACTAGTTTTCATAGAGGGCATGCCTTGTTAAGAAGAACAAAGTGTTCTGGTAGATTTCAAAATGGTTCCTTTCCCTTCCCCTTGATGAAAACATGATGAAAATTTTCTCCAATATTTACTGTGAGAATCTGGTCAAACCCCTGGAGACAAATTTCATTGTATTGTGGGTGTGCATCTTTGACGGGGTCTCTAGAGATTTTAACTCTCAGTGTTTTACTCTGAGCCTGTAGAAATTTAACTATAGTTCAGTTTTTTTTATCCTGATACTAGTTTATAGGGTGGTTTCCACTAATGAGTCTCTGTCCCAGCAAGCCACAACTCCCTGTATTTTCCTGTCTCTCCAGTCTTGAGGGGAGTGCTTTTTACCTGTGTCCTCATCTGTCTCTTCACTTTTGGAGGCAAAAGTTTGCCCTTAGGTATCATCTTTCTGATGTATTTAAGAAGAAGTTTTGTGTGTGTGTGTGTGTTTTGTTTTCAGTCTGTTTAGATTTTTACTTGTTGTTAAGATGTAGTGATGACTTCTAAGTTTTGTACATGTTGAACCCAAACTGGAAGCCTAATTTACATTTTTAAAAACAGTGTTCTTTATGTTCAAAGAAATTATTTTCTAATCTTTAAGGGTAGGGGTACTATAGGCAAATTCTCTTAGTTTTCATTTGTCTGCGATGTCTTTCTTTTCTTCTTGTTCCTTAAATATGGTTTTGCTGAATATAGGATTCTTGGTTGAGAGTTATTTTCCTTCAGAACTTGAAAAGTATTGGGGCTTACTTGGCTTTCATGTTTTCAGGTAGGAAATCCACTGGCACTCAATTTGATGTTCCAACATAGGTAAAGTGTTCTTTTTTTCCTGAAAGTTTTCAAGAACTTTTTCTTGTCTTTGAGTTTCAGAAATTTAATTCTGACGTGACTTTGCATAGATTTTGTTGATTTCTTTTCCCCGTTTCTGTTTTTATCAGCTTCTTGACTCTGCAGGTTTACATCTTTTGCCAAATTTGAAAAAAAAAAAAAATGTTGGTTATTACTTAATTGAATATTGTTTAAGACACATTATCTCCTCTCTAATATTTTCATGGTTTAAATGATTATTGTTATGATTCTACAGGTTTCTGAAGCTCTATTTATTGTTTGTATGTTCTTTTTTCCTATCATTCAGATTATTTAAATTCCATTCATCTATCCTCGCATTAATTATTCTTTCCACTCTTATCACTCTAATATTGAGCCCATCCAACACATTTAAAAATATGTGATATTTATTTTTCTGTTTTATAATTTTATTTGGTTCTTTTTCATAACCTCTGTTTCTTTACAAAGGTTTGTTTGTTTGTTTATTTGTTTTATTTTTTGGCGATAATTTGTAATTGAAGATTTTTTTAATGGTAAAAAAATTTTTTTACCTTAAAATCTTTTTCAGATAATCCAAACATTTGGTTTATCTTAGTGTTGGTGTCAATTGATTATCTCTTCTTATTCATGTTGTGATTACTGGTTTTTGTTGTTACAATTCTTTTTTTTTTTTTTTTTTTGGTATGCCAGATATTTTGTCTATAATATTAGAGGACTCTGGGGGGTGTTTAGTTGTTTAACAGGCAGTCACTCTGTCTATATTTAACATGCATATTCTGGCCAATATTATTGCATTTAATCTTGAGAAGAATGATAGTTCCCCAGCTGCCTTCTGTTAGATTGGAAGTCAGGAAACACCAGGCCTTTTCCTGTTGGGTTGGGGGCCATAGATGTCCTATTGTTTTCTCAAAGCATTGCACATTCTTCTTACCATCTTTCAGAGTTTTGTCTTTTACTTATGTTATTTGCAGATTTTATAGTTGTACTTAATGGAAAGGGGCAGAAGTAATGAATCTATATCACTTTGTCTAGACTGGAAGTGGTCTTGGCTTTCAATATTACAAAAGATATTCAATTTATGAATTCATCTTGCTTAGGAAGCATTTCTTTAGTGCTATGGCAAATAAATCATTTTTGTCTGTGACTTCTATATGCCATGTATTGTTCAGGCAACTCCTTGCATGCTAGCCCATGTAAGCAAATAAACACTCTGATAAATTATCAGATTTGCTTACATGGGCTAGCATGCAAGGATTACGTTTTTCATATGAGGAAAAATGTAAAGAGTTTCAGAGAAGTTAAGCCATTTTTTCAAGTTCAGATACCTGGTGTGTAGTGGACAAATTTCTTAAATAAAAAGAATAAACTTTCCTCATTGCAGAATTCCAGTACATGTCCTATGATGTAAGGAATTTGCTGAGTTCAATTGCTGAGTTAAGGAAAACTTAAAGATATTTATTCTTAGGAGTGACTCTTAATATTGGGAATGATCTATTAATGTTTTATATAATCATTGGAAGGACAAAGGACACAGAAACAAGACTGAGCACCCAGGAACAACTCTGAAGAAATTAAACACAAAAAAAAAAGCTTCAAGGAAACTATTATCTTATTATTACTCAAAAGGTAAATAATCAGAATAGTGGTAAATTGAAAATCACCAAGGTCTTTCCCTATCTAGTAAGAATCACATCATCAAATGGATTTCTTATTCTTTTCATCCCTCCCAAATCAACTCAATTTTAAAACTAAGACCATCTAGTTAGACAGACTGCTATCTTCAATGTAAGTCTAGTAAATATGATTTCAGCCTTCCAGGCTCTGCTATACAATATACACTAAAAAGAGATTGCTGATATACTTGGAGAGACAAAACTTGCTGATATGAATATAAGAAATATACTTGGAGAGATAAAACTAACATTTTTTTTCATGAGCAAAGGAATTATTTACACTTCAACAGTTGTTTGAACTAACAGAATTTAGAAAACAGAAAACACAGATTGTAGTAAAATGGAAATGATTAATTGAAGT
Organism: Rhinolophus ferrumequinum; assembly: GCF_004115265.2. Classification (NCBI taxonomy): domain Eukaryota; kingdom Metazoa; phylum Chordata; class Mammalia; order Chiroptera; family Rhinolophidae; genus Rhinolophus; species Rhinolophus ferrumequinum. Next base: position 67,925,781 of record NC_046294.1, on the reverse strand, counting down.
ACTGGATTTGTGTCTTGGAGGAGAATATCATTTCACCTGAGTATGAGATAGGCCAGGCATCCTTTATCATATACATGTTCTCATAATGTTTTATTTACAGAAGAAAGAATCGTTATATGTTGACTTGAATTTAATTTTACTTTAATTTGAGTAAGGTAAGATAATAAATTTCACAAGTGTAGACATCAGAATTGACCTGTTCTAGTTAGGTGATTAATAAAACAGTCTTAAAAAAAAAAAAAAAAAAGCAAATTTTTAAGTTCATAAAGCTAAATGCCAGAGAGAAAAGAGTTCCACAGAGGGGGCTCCCAAGATCTGAAGGGGATTATCATTGAGTTTTTATTGAGTGATTATGAATAACAATCAGCACAAGTATGTAATGAATCTGTACAGTTAGGGAAAGAAAAGTCCAAAAGAATTAGAGGGAACAATTCATTTAGGCAATATAGGGCTAGGAATAGTTTTTGTTTCCACCATGCACAACCAAAATTTCTCATAAATAACAAGATATTAAAGTATTGAGAAAGATTTTGCCAGTAGTAATACAAAATGAGTTTTAGATTAAATCATCCTCTAATTATACCAAATATTGCTTAAAATAAATACTTTGAACAATCAAACTATGTCCAAGTAATGTAATTGTATACCAGAATTAAATACAACAATATAATTAGGAATATAAAAATATTTAGCACCTAACAAAACAAAATACAAAAATCAGGAAAATAGAACCCACTCTGAAGAGAGATATTAATCCAGATATTACTCAGATGGTAGAATTAGTAAACATGGAAAGTAAAACAATTATAACTTCAATTGTCCAAGACACTATAGAAAAGACTGGAAATATTAAATAGAAACAGGAAAAATATATCAACAAAAAAGATCCAAATCAAAGTTTTACAGATGAAAACTACACTGAATAGGATTAATGGAACATCAGACACTGCAGAAAATGCCATTAATAAACTTGAAGACATAGCCCTGTCCAAAATTAAGCACAATGAAAAAAAATATTTTTTAAAAAATCGGTTTTTCAGATGTGTGGAAACTGCAAATGAACTTATATAAATACAATTAGAGTTCTCAATCAGGATGGGCGTTGGAGAGCACAAGAACTATTTGAAGAAATAATGGCTAAAATATTTCCAAATTTGTTCAATAATATAAACTCACATATCAAAGAAGCTCAATGAAATCCCAACATAATAAATATGAAGAAAACTGTACCATGTCATATCATGGTCAAATTGCTGAAAACCAGTTATGAAGCAGTCAGAGCAGGAAAACACATTAAGCACAGGGTTTCAAAGATCAGAATGATAGCAGATATATCTTCATTTAATAATGCAGGAGACATTAATGCTGGAAGAGTAAATCTGTCAAACAAAAAAAAAATCTATAAGTAAGGAAAAAATATATATATGTATATATATTTTAAACAAAATAGAAATAAAAATGTTTTCAGATAAAAACATAAGCTGATTCATTATCTTCAAACCTTTATTAAAATAAATTTAGAAGGAATTGTATCAGGCAGAAGGAAAATTATACCAGAAGAAAATCTACAAAAAATAAAAGAAATGGGGAACACTGGAAAATATAGCTATTTTTCTTATTTAATGCAATAATTGATTAAAGCAAAAATAAATGACATGTATTGTGAGGTCTATAACATATTTAGATGATCAACAACAATAGTTCAACTGTCAAAAGAAAACTAACAATTAGATTATGAAGATTTTTACATTATACAGGAAGTGACATAAAAATCACTTGAAGATAGACTATATTACATTTAAGATGAATAATACACTCCAAAAAACCCACTAAAGTGATTATATAAGTGTTATGGATAATAATTACTAAAATAGATAAAATGGAACGATGGATATAATCAATTAATCTAAAAATAGGCAGTGAAAAAGGAAGAAGTGAGCAAACATGTAGTGTAAGTAGAAAACAAATGCGAAAGTAGTAGATGTAAACCCAAACATATTAACAACTGCATTAAAGTAAATGGTCTAAAGACCTCAATTAAAAGGGAGAGGATAGTAGAACTGTAAAAACAAGCAAAATTCAATGGTAGGGTACCTATGAAATCCAGTTAAAATTTAAGGCACAATTAGAGTAAAAGAATAGGCAATGATATTTCATGACAACACTAATCATAAAAAGCTGAACTGACATTATTAACTTCAGACAAGATAAATTCCGGAGAAAAGAACATTACTGGTGATAAAGAAGATGATTTAATAATGTTTAAGGGATAAATTCATCAACAGGAATGCATTTCTCATAAACTTTAGAATACATGAGGTAAAAATAGAATTGTAAGAAGACATAGACAAATCCATAATAACAGCTAGAGATATCAGCACCTTTTCTAAATATTTATAGACAAAGTAAACAGTTTATCAGTGAGGATATAAAAATCCTGGTAATAAGTTATATAAGGATAATTTTTGGTACTTCTAGGACAATTGCATGATTGCATCGGGGTAAGCATTGTTTTGTTATCTTTACTATAATTGCTGAATGTGTCTCTAGTATAGGTCTCACCTGTCACCAGCATAACCATGATAAAATTATTATAAAGTTTGGCTATGGACAGTAGTACAAGTTTCAGTCTGTTTGAAACCTACCAGTGGAATTTGAGTTTGTCTTTATCATTGTGTTTCTTAATCTTAGGATGATTTGAAATCCTTTAAGCCAGAGAAATACAGCTCTGACAGTGGCAATACAATTTCTTGATTTTTGTATTCTCAACCTGGAAACACCAACCTCCAGTTGCACTGGCACCCATTTTTGGTGGCACTGTCATTAAGGTACTTTGAAAATCCTACCACTTACTCAATAACTTTATTGTTGCCATCAGTCTCAATCAGCCAGAAATGCCAAATCAATGGTATTCAAAAATATCAAAATGGCCAAACTATTTGAAACTCCTGGACTTCTTTGATTAAATATGTTACCTCTGGTCTTCAAGGTCCATAAGATCCACACCCTGTAGCATTCTTCAAATCTCATCTTATGAAGTTTTAACATTTCTCCTGTGAGTTTATGTGTTTTTCCCTGATTTCAGACTCTGATTCTAGCAAACATAAGTACTACTGAGGATTTATGAAATATACTCAGAACTATTGCAAACAATGTATGCTACTTTTCCTTCCTATTCTCTAAATCTGAATATCCATGACATGAAACTCAAACACTTTCTTTTAGAAGAGATTGAAGAAAGTCACCTTGGTTATCCAAAGGCAATTTAGTAGCGAAGCTTGTTCCTCCTAAACTTCCTCCACAGTGATTCAGACAACAAAAAGGATGAGGGGATCTACACAGAAACCATGTCCTCAACATAAAGCAAAGACAGACAATGCCTAGAATTAAAAATAACTATGAGTAAAAAAAGAAAAATCACCAAATCCCAGTGCACAATCGCTAGTACATCTACCCACATTCACTTCACCATAAGTTTTTGTGGTAAACAAAGGCAAACATAGAAAACAAAACAAAACAGAAACTGGGGACAAGAGACAAAGGATAATTGTAGTAAAAAGGCCTAATTCTGATAGTTAGAAAGATTTACTCCATACTAAACCTGAAAATTCCAAAATATAAGTATCTGGGCAAAAACATAGACTACATGGAATAAACTTTAAAATATGTGTTATTTAAACAAACAGGTATAATTTAAGGGCAAAATCACCTTAAAAGTTCAGAAGAGGTAAGACAAAAGTTAAGTCTTAAAAACATATTTTAGAAAAGAAATAAAAGACAAGGAAGGAAGAAGCACCCTTTGGTAATTCAGGTGTGAAGGGGAAAGAAAAATGAGAAAACTACAGTTCCGCAAGACAAAAGCAAACCACAAAACTGTAACACTCACAACAGTCCTTTCTTCCTGTATAACAATCACACTGTAAAAGATCTGCCTTAAATCATTTGAGCCTAGACACACACACACAAAATATCTATAACTATCCTTCTCCAGCCTACCTCTGAGATACTACTATCAAGTTATATTCTTCCTTGCTGAGGGAAATTTAATGAATCCAGATTTCCTTTATCAATAAGTTCTGCTAGTCTTTATCGGGCATTTAACTGTGAACAAAATGACTTTTCAAGTTGAAAATATAATCACGAATAAGCATATTTAATGTGAAGCTTTGAAAATCAAGTAGTTACAAATAATCCTATAGATAAGTTGAAAAGTTAAAAATGGATTTAGAATTAAATTGTTTGCATTCATTTGCACATGTTTTCTTTACACACATTCTCATTTTAATGAAACAACTTTTTTTACAGACAAAAGTTCAAACAGAAAAAGAAAGACTTGCAAAAAACTTTCCATTTCCTATTATTTGATTCTGTGTGTTTTTCTTATAAATTGTTACAATTTTATAAACTATTTGTCTCATGGCTTGCTGGTTTAAAGCTCAATACACTTGTGTTATTCATTTTAGCTTCATGATTACAAGAACGTCATATTATCTCTCAATGCCTCATGAGGAAAACTATCATTAATTTATATTTTGAAAGTGCTTTACAATCCTTTACCAAATTGTACAGTTGTTTCCATAGAAACTCTTAAACTTAGAAAGTAATACATAATATAATATTTCGTTTCCCTCCCTCCAAATGTGAAATCACACTGAAAAATGTATTTGCTCCAGCTGTCATCACAAACTTGCTTGTCAATTAAGGTGCTAATTGGTATGCAAATCTGTTTATTTCCAGAGGTGTCTCCTGGCCTCTAGTGGTGCACTGCATATGTGCAATACAAAGCACAGATTTTCATTCTACAAAACAAATCACTGAATATGAGCTGGATAAGAGGATTGAGTTTTACAAAATCACTCAGGATGTGGAATGCCCGGGACCTTTGCTGTCTTCCTCCTATCTATATACCTATCAGGAACAGGAATTTCATTGCTTATCCAAGTTAGAATAATGCATACAGTAGGAAGAAAGAAATTGGAGTCAAAATCAAAGAAACAAACTAAAACAAAACAAACAAAAAACAAATGAGGATTTTACCTTTATGTAAAGAGCATATGGGAAAAGGATTTGAAATGTGCAAAAATAAATTGTTTACATTTTCTCAGTAATAGGAGCAGAAGAAAGCTGTATCTGCAACTTTCAGTTTCCTGGCCCTAAAGTCATATTTTGACGTTAAATAATAGTATTAATAATAGTACAGAACACTTTTTGTGTGTCAAAAAACCTTACTCAAATTATCTGTAAACCTCACAACAACCATATAAACAGCCTATTTTTAACCTTAATAGTGTAAGAGGATAGTTGTTTCCCAGGTAACAAAACTAGTAAGGAGAATAGAAAACATTCAGATATATGTTTATGTTATTTCAAATCTGTTTTCCTTTTCATGATGTTATTGTCTATTGATGGTAATGAGCTGTATGGAATATACATGGGAGAGTTGTCCTTGGTATCTCACTTTCCTTAATATTTGCATCTGTAAATCCCCACCTATCCAAATTTCTATGCTTCATTCTTGCCTGACCAGAACACTTTCATTGGTCACTTAAACCTCCTGTATTGATTATTTCCTTCATACTTACCTGGACCCCTAAATCCTATGTCAGTATTCAGCTAGAACCTCTTTTACCCAGGAAAATCCTTCCCCAATTCCCAAGAAACAAAATCAGATCCCCTTGTAATAGATACTCATACACCCTATTCTTAGTATTTGAATTATCACACGTGTAATCAATAATTGATCATGAAATTGTGTTTTTAAAATTAATATTCTTAGATCTGAATTACACAAAGTTAGGCAGAATGTGTGTCTTATTCACAGATATAACCCCAGTTCCTTATACAATGCCTGAAATGTAGCAGAAGCTCAATAAATATCTGTTGAAAACATAAATAAGGTAACTATATTTGAGATAACAACCTAGAGAAAAGTTACCCCTTGTATGCACTGATCTGTCTCTCTTCTAAGTGTCTCCTTCATGAGACAGTTTTGTAGTTTTCCAAATACAGATAAAATGTTAGTGCTGGAAAGATCTTTTAAAGTTCATCTAGTTCTAGGTCAAATGCTCGCAGCTTAGCTATAAGATCTCTTTAACCTGTTCTGTGGTTAAACATCTTTAATCTCAGAAATTCAGTATCTAGAAGAAACCCATTAGCACATTGATATTTAAGCCCATTTCACTGAATCCAGGAATAATTCAACTAAAATGCCCATTTAGGTGGTACACTAAACTCATATCTAAGAAACGAATTACTGAATTTCTACTTTTTCAACCATACAGAGGAGGTCCAATTAATAACAGGAAGACACTAAGAACGATATCTGTCTGCCTGGGCATAGACAATGAGACAACACACACCCGTAGATAAAAATCTTTGTGGATCTCCTTGACAGTTGGATACATTTCCAACTGTGCTTCAGGGAATAGTCTGTTTGCTGAAACATCCACTGCAGGAGATTGTTCCAGCTCACTGGAATCCTATTATTTAGAGGATAATATCTAGCCCAGAACAACAAAGCTCTAGGATATGTTGCCATTTCAAAATAACTGAAAATTGGACTGGTCTGAGAGTACTTCAGTAAGGTTTGAGGGAAAAAAGAAGGAAAAGATAGTGGTACAGTAGGATAATTTCCCAGTTGTCAAAATGCTATTTTTGTATTAAATATAAGAGACGTTGCACACAAAAAGAAAACTCACAGAGATTCACTACATTACTAGAGTCACAATTATGTTGTGGAGATATAATATTGCTTTTGTTTGTTTTTTTGTGTTTTTTTTTTTTTTTTTTTTTTTTTTTTTTTTTTTTTAGATTCAGTCATCTCCAGCATATGTGCTTAAAGTGGAAACACTCACATAAATAACTAACTATGGCATTAAGTGAAAGAAAATCTCTACTTGTGTTTAATTTGTCAGTCTTCCCTGGTCCTCAAGTGTGAGAAGCTAGCTATATTAGAATCTCTTATATTTGTTAGTAAAAATAGTTTTTTGCTAAAATATTATAAAATCAGATTTCTTCAACAATAACTATGTTTGCATTCCAAATTGCTTTTTGTCATTCAATGGAGATGTTTGATCATCCCCCACATTTTCTATAAATAAAATGCCAAAACAGTATTGAACTTTTGACAAAGATATTTGATTATACCTGCACATATTTGCAGTCACAACTAATTATATACCTATAGCAAGTGGCAATAAATAATTTCCTGAAAACACTGGCTGACATTATTGAAACAGCCCCTTTTACCCCCAGATACCTGTCGGTACACATGGTGCATTGCATTATTTGTTTTGCTGACAACAAACATTCAAGAATCTGACATTAGATCACTTTCAATTACCTATGAAAGAGTGGCAGACAAACTCAGGGGAAGAAATATTTTGACCTAATGCTAATATAAAACACAACAGTTCTGACTCCGGAAATCATTGGCAGTGCCAAATAAAATTCCAGATATTTTAGAATCAAACTTGGCATAAAATTTTTATGATTTCCTTTCTATTGAAGTATCAGTATATTTTTTTCTTGCGGTTTCATTTACTTTTACCCAGTGGGAAAACAAGTCTAACTAATTTGAGCCCCTTGCAAATGCTTTTACTATTAACAAAATATTCCTGACTTTACTCCTAGCCAAATAGTTTTTTAAAAAATCTCTAACAAAATAGAAGGGAGTATGTTATTTAGTCTAAAAATACACTGTAAAATCACTATAATAGAAGTAAAAGTAAATAATGATGATGATAGTAATGTAAGTAATTCTACGAAACAGAGTTAAGAGAACAAACATACTAAATTATTTCATAAAATGCATTACAGATTAGGTAAATCGTGTGTGTGTGTGTGTGTGTGTGTGTGTGTGTGTGTGTGTGATTGTGCTTTATTGAATAATTTAAGGCTTAAACTGTAAAGCTCTTGGGGATTTGAGTCCTTATATCTGTGTTTGGCCATTTTATTAGAGACTTCAGATGTTAATATCCAACAGATTCTCGGGAACTACCTCTGACACAGAGTATCAGAGGAGAATTTAGTTAAAAATCTGGTAGATAGGTAACTGTGTCAGCAAAACAAGCCACATATACTATACAAAGCTATCCATAAATCAAGCGGAAATGTGTTGAGTTTTCATTTTTATAAAGTTTATTTCTCAAGGACAAGATGAATGCACAGTAGAGGACAAAGTGGGAAGGCTAATACCAGACTTGGTGGTATTTTAATAGTTCTATAGGAAAAGGATTTTTCCATTTCAGCACATTTGGCCTAGCTCCTATCATAAATCTGTAATTTCATATTTCAAAAATTATATTGATAATTTTTTTACCCATCCACTGAGATGTAGCCAGAATGTGTATGTGCTGCATATACTATTCAGTGCTATGATTTATCAGATTTCTCAACTCCTTTACCCTCACAAAAAAATATCAAATATGTTTACTTTTTCTATTCTGAACACACCACAGCCTTCTTACCTTTCTGGAATATTTTATTTAATTGTAAATAAGGACTACAATCTTTATGTTTTGTTATCAAAGTTACTGAATACATCGTACATTTATCTTAAACAAGATTTCAGAAAGCTCTGTGTTAATCACATTGCTCCAATGTATACCCTAAGCATGTAACCCTCACCCTTTCAAGAAAAGACAAACAAAGCTGTTTTCTTTATATGTAAGATTTCCCTCTACACTATATAAAACAAATGCATGAAAAAAATAAGTACGAGTAAAAAAAAGAAAATCAGCCTTTATTTTGTTTGTTTTTGTTTGAAATTGTATTTACCACAATATAATCACTCAAAATAATAATTAAATTATTAATAGTAAAGACTGTCAAGCATTATATTGTGTTACCAACATGTTTACCAATTACTCTGTTCACCCTCACTGATTACTACCCACTCTTTTTTTTTTCTAGATTGAATTTCCTTTTTACTGTACTACATTTAAAAAAATTATTTTCTTAAATAATGATCCATGATTAATCCTGTTTTCTGGTGTTTAAACATGTCATCATTTTACCCTCACTCTTGCATGATCTATTAGCAGGATATATCATTCTGGTTTGACACCGATTTACCCTAAACACATTGAAGATATTAACAATTAGATGGACACTATTGAGAGTGGTGAGAAACCTGATGTTACAAGCATTATTATTACTTTGGTTGTAATATATCTTTAATGATTACTGTTGTAAAGGTATCTTTATATTCTTTAGTTTTACAACATTGTGTACAGAATTGTGCTTAGTATTCCAGTTCATTACTTGGTGTGATCCTTCACAGTTAGGACTCATCGTTGTCTTCAGTTCTAGGACATTCTCAACCATTATTTCTTTCAATACTGCCATATCCACGTTATATATAAGTAACCTAGAAAACGTATTTATATAGAAAAACTTGAGTGAGGTGGTTACTTATACATTTAATAGATTTGAAGTCAAACTCCAAGACACATTTCCTGATGGAACAAACAAGTTCTAAATAAAACTACAATAGGAAGACACAATAGGCAGAAGACAACCCCTCAGTGGGGACTTACTGAAAGCTAAAAAGAAAGAACAATCCAAAGAATTTAGTCATCAGGAATGTAAAAAGTAAAACCACAATTTGATTTCACTATATGTTAGATAGAATGACTAAATGTTAAGAAACAGGCAATACCATTTTTTGACTAAGATGCAAAGTAACTAGAATTCATAGATTGCCAGTGTGAATGTCAAATAGTCTGATTACTCTGGAAAACACCTTGGCAGTTTTTTATGTAGTTAAGCATATATTTATCACATGACCAAACAGATATACTCCTAGATAAGTTCTACAAGAGAAAATTTTTTAAATATCCAAAAAAAAAAAAAAAGACTTTGTACAAAAGTGTTCACAAAGCTTCAATAATAATAATCAAACACTAGAAACAACCCTAATGTTCAAAAAACAGTACATGGATAAACAGACTGTAATATATCCATCTAGCAAACATCGTTTAGCAATGACAGGAAACCTACTAAATATGATATATAGATAATGTATTATAGAATTGTACACTTGAAACCTACATAATTTTACCAACCATTGTCACCTCAATAAATTTAATGAAAAAAGAAGCTAATATATGTAACAACATAGTTAAATTTCTGAAATATTATATGAGTGAAAGATACCAAACCAGACACAAATAAGAACACTGTAATTCCATGTATATGAAGTTCTAGTATAGACAAAATTAATCTATATGTGATATTAATCATATAATTGTATGCCTGAAGGTGGAATGTTGGTGAATTTATTGCAACGGAAACATTGTGGTGATGGAAATTATTTTGATTGGTATGGTGGTTACATTGTTTTAAACATTTTTCTAAACTCATTGACCTCTATATGTATATTAATGCATGTTATTGCATATAAATTATAGTTCAAAATATTTAAATATCTAAGACAGTTATATCAGTTACAAAGAGCTTAATTTATGTCCCTGAGTTATGACTGCAAGTTATGCTAGGAAAATGAATTGTTTGTCTGTATCTTGGTGAGGGAGAATTATAAGATCAAACATTCTCCAAAAAAATTGGACTCTTAGAAGATTCTTGGTAGCCAGAAAGCATGATAAACTTATCTTTTATCTACCAATGCAACAGGCAAGAAAACTGAGGGGGGAAAAATTTGTTCTTTGAGAATTTTGATAGTCTATATATAAAATACAAGAAAAACTATGGACAAATTAGTAGTGTATTAGAACTGATAAAGAGTTTAATAGAATGATGTGACATAAAAATATGTAATATTCAATAATGCCCATTCATCTCAAATAAATAATTAGATATCATTTAGAAAATACTGCCATTCAATTGACCCCAAACCAAAAAGTACATAGAAGTAAATCTATCAAATATTTGTAAGAATGTTAGGGAGAAAAGTATTAAATGATAATGAAGAACTAAAATTCTCACTGGTTTTGTCAACAAATTATTACTAATTTTGTTATGAACAATTATCAATTTAAGGTTTTCTCAACTTCTAGGGAATGCTCAGCCCATATACTTTTTCTTTCCTTTTTTATTTATTATTTTTAAGAGTTTTATCAAAATATGACTAACATACAATACTATATTAGTTTCAGGGGAACATAAAGAAGTGATGACCATTAAGTCCAGCAACTGTCTGACACAGTATTTCACTATTACAATATTATTGACTATATTCCCCATGCTGTACATTACATCCACATGGCTTAGTTGTTTTATACCTGGAGATTTGAATCTCTTATTCCACTTCACCTCCCTTCCCCCTCCCCCGCTTTTTAATTTTTCAGTTATACTTTACATTCAATATTATTTCATCTTAATTTCAGGTATACAGCATAGTGGTTAGCCATTTGTATAATTTAAGAAAGAATCCCCCTGACTAGTCTAGTACTCACCTGGCACTATACATGGTTATTACCATATTATTGACTATATTCCTTGTGCTTCACTTAACATCCTGTGACTATTTTGTAACTATCAATTTGTACTTTTTAATTCCTTCACTTTTTCACCCTATCCCCCAAGCTCCCTTGATCTATCACCCCAATAAATCTAGTACCCATCTAAAACCATACAAAGTGATTACAATATGATTGACTGTATTTCTTAGGCTATACCGTACATCCCATAACTATTTTGTAACAACCAATTTGTACTTCCCTTTCCCTTTTTCACCCATTCCTTAGCCCCCTCCCATCTGGCAACCATCAAAATGTTCTCTGTATCTATGAGTCTGTTTCTGTTGTGTTTGTTTGTTTGTTTTGTTCTTTAGATTCCATATATAAACAAAATCACATTGCATCTGTGTTTAGCTGTCTCACATACTTCACTCAGTACGATAGCCTCCACGTCCATCCATGTTGTTGCAGATGAAAATATTTTATTTTTTAAAGCTGAGCAATATTCCATTGTGTGTATGTAGCACCTAGTCTTTATCCATTTGTCCATCGATGGACACCCAGGCTGCCTCCACATCTTAGTCATTGTAAACAATACTGCAATGAACATAGGGATATAAGATATTGGGTTTCTTTGGATAAATACCGAGAAGTGGGATTACTGGTTTCTTCTTTGTCACTTATTATAGCCTTTGTTTTGAAGTCTATTTTGTCTGGTATAAGTATTGCTACCACAGCTTTTTGTTTTGCTTTGTTTCCCTTTTCATGAAATATATTTTTCCCATCCATTTACTTTCAGTCTGTGCCTGTGTGTGTCTTTTGACCTGAAGCGAGTCTCTTGTAGGCAGCATAGTTACGGGTCTTATTTTTGTATCTATTCAGCCACCCTATTTATTTTTTATTAGAGCGTTTAATCCATTTACATTTAGAGTAATTGTTGATAGATATATAGTTACTACCATTTTATTCATTTATTATTATTATTTTTTGTCTTAAAGAAGTTCTTTGTAATACTGTTTTGGAGGTGTGGAACTCCTTTAGCTTTTTCTTGTCTGGGAAGCTCTTTATCTGTCCTTCGATTCTAGATGATAGCTTTGCTGTGCACAATAATCTTGGTTGTAAGTCCTTGCTTTTCATCATTTTGAATGTTTTGTGCCAATTGCTTCTGGCCTGTGAAATTTCTGTTGAGAAATCAGCTGACAGTCTTATGGAGGCTCCCTTGCAGGTAACTAACAGCTTTTCTCTTGCTGCTTTTAATATTCTCTCTTTGTCTTTAACCTTTGCATTTTAATTATGCTATGTCTTGGGGTTGACCTCTTTGGGTTCATCTTGTTTGGGACTCTCTGTGCTTCTTGGGCTTGTATATTTTTTCCTTCACCAGTTAGGAAAGTTTTCTGTCTTTATTTCTTCAAATAGATTCTCGCTTCCTTGCTCTCTCTCTTCTCCTTCTCGTTCCCATATGATGCGATTGTTGTTATGCTTGATGTTGCTCTAGAGGCCTCGAAAACCTCTCTCTCTCTCTCTTTTTTTGGCTTTTCTGTTTGGGTGTTTTCTGATACCTTATCTCCTAAATCACTAATTCACTGATTTGATCTCTGCTTCATCTAATCTACTGTTGATTTCCTCTAATGTATTCTTCATTTCAGTTATTGTAGTCTTTAGTTTTGAATGGTTATTTTTTATGTTTTCTATCTCCATTTTTATGTTTCCTATCTTTTTGTTGAAGTTCTCCCTGAGATAACTGAGTATCTTTATAACAAGTGTTTGAAACTCTGTGTCTGGTAGATTGCTTGTCTCCATTTCTTTTTTTTTCCCCTTAATTTTTGTTCTGTTCTTTTATTTTACACATGTTTCTTTGTGTCTCCATTTTGGCTGCCTCCCTGTATCTTTTTGTATATAGGGCTGCTATGCTTCCCGGTCTTAGTAAAGTGTCCTTATGTAGTAGGTGTCCTGTGGGACTCCCGTCACAATGCTCCAGGGTTGTCCATTGTGTATGTTGCTTGTGCCCTCTTGTTCTAGTTGAAACCTGATTACTGTTTTCACCTCAGTGGGAAGAGATTGACCCTCAGGCTGATTAGTTGTGAGGACTGGCTGTGACTACAGTGAAGGAGCTGTTGTCCAGAGGCTGACTCTACAGAGCAGGGTTCACTTTAGCAGGGCTCTGGTGCCTGCTCAGTCTGCCCATTGAGTGTGTCATCCTTGGAGGTGGCCAGGTGATACTCCAGCCTGCAGCCCTGCAGCTTTCTGGGAAGGGACCCATGGCATGCCAACTTCAGCTGCAGTCTGTGCCCTACCCAGGGTCACCTGGCATGAGCCACAAAGCAATCACCACCAGCGCTGTGCTTGGAGGTGCCTTGAGAGGCCAAACCACAAACCAAGCCCGGCTGTCACTAGTCCCAGGCTTAGGGACTGCTCAACCAGAGGAACAGGACATTCCAAAGCCAGATGTTGCTTGTTTGGGTTTTGTGAACCTTTGAGAGATTTTAGGAAATTGCACAGCATGAGCCAAGGCAGGCTATTTATATGGAAAAGCCACTAGAAGTGGCTTGGGTGTGCCCAAAAGTTGGGTGGGGCATGCTCTCAGGGAATCACTAGGGCCTGAGAAAAGGTGATAGAGGGTAGCCAGTTTGATGGAAACTCAGATTTGACTTCTTCCTGCATCTGCATGCAGGGAGGGGAAGGGCTCAACAAAGAAACAATGGCTTGTGCCTGCTCCTCCATCTGGGGGAAAGGTGCCCCTCCAGCCCTTGTCCTGAGACTAGACAATTCAGTTTCTCCCCATATGTTCCTGGTGTCTTTGTAGTTGCTGCCCCAACACTGGAACTCAGAGTGGATGACTCAGTTAGTAAGTCTGTGTGTGGTCCTTTTAAGAGGGGTGCCTGGGAGAGCAGCTGCCCTTTGTCTCACTCAGACACAACCTCTGCTGGTTTTTACAACCAGATGTTAGGGGGGCATTTCTCACTCGCAGTGGAACCCTGTGCTGAGGAGGGTCCTCTCAACCCCTCGGAGGTCGGGGGGACCTCCACAGCTGAAATAACCCTCCTGCTTTTTAATTATCACATGTACATGTAAAATCATCCTATTCCATATCTCTGCCCCTCCTACTAGTCTCGAGGTGGTTTCTTCTGTATGTCCGTAGTTGTATTGCTTCAGTTCAGCTAGACTTCAGGCAATTTTCAATAATAGTTATTCTGTAGTTTAGTTGTAACTGATGTGGTCTTAAGAGGAGGTGAGCACAGCATTTAACCTACTCCCCCATCTTGACTGGAAAAATCAACCCATATATTTTTGAATTTTACCTCCCTTTGTAACCAGTTTCCCTATTCTTTTCTTCTGAAAGTGCTGTCAGACTATTGTTGGAGTATCTGAGCTTTGATTTCTCACCCAGCAGAGATGATTCAATTCCTGTCTCTTTATATCTCATATTTTCTATTAAATTAATATTTTTCTATTAAATTATATAAGGTTGCTGAGGACAGAGACTTTTTTAATCACTAATTGATCCCAAGTACCTGGAACAGTGGTTGGCACACTGCAGGTACTCAATGCTTACTAGTTAAGTGAGAAGATATATAATGTTCCTTGCTGTGTTCTTGGTGTATTTCCTAGTTATAATCTTTTAAATGTAGAGCAATAAATGCAGATTTGTAGTTAAGAACAAGGACTCGGGTACCAGAACACGTAAGAGAGAATTTAGACTCCACCTCTCATTTAAAAGTTGCCAAGCAATTTTGGACACATTGTGTCTTAATTTCTTTATATGCAAAAAGGGGATAATAAAGGTTTGTTCTGGCAATTAGTTAATGTGTGCTTAAAAGATTGCCTGGCACATAGTGAGGTCTTTGTAAGTGTTTCCTACTTATATGCTCCTTTTTCTATTTAGTTTTCTCAGGTCTTTCAACTAGACCACTTACTCTCTTTTTAATTTCAGTGACTACATTTTATATTTCTAATATATCATTATGATTCTAAATATTAACTACATGTTTGAAGTATTTAAAAAGTATTGAGGTATAATAGAATTCTGGAAATGTGATATATTATAATTGTAAAAATTGATGAATTTGCCCAAAATAAAAACCCATTTAATCTGTACCAAATTCAAGAAACATTATCAGTAAGCTCCCTTTTGTACATTTCAGGAATTACATAACATCTTATTACTGTAGAGGATTCCACAGTAAGAATATACTAAATATATCACAATTCATGTATCCATTGGACTATTGGTAGTTGTTTAAGTAGTTTTCAGGTTTTATAACCAAAAGATTTTATTTCATGAGCTTCTGTTTTTCAATCACTAATGCTAATTCATTCTTTACCACTTTTAAAATTTAAATACTATCTAAAATGTCTTCAAATTGTTATATCCTTCCTATTTCTTGTTTTAATCCGTTGTTCGTTTGACTTTATTAGTTTCCTCATGTGCCTTGTAGTTCTTGTTTGTCAGCTTCTAACCTAAAGATATTTTTCTCATATGTATGTTATGATTTCAAAGACCATTCGGTTATACAGTATTAAACCAGGCTTATCTTAGTGAATCAATTTTAATTTCTCAACTGACAAAATTATGTTATTCTTTAATCACATGCAGAATGACCCATGCTCCAATCACTTACTCATGGCCATGCTTCGGCCCTCAGTCACAGGCAGGTTTTCTTCTTTAGCTATAAACTCTGGCAAGAAGATAAAGTATTAACACCAATTTATGTGCTGTCTCCCCAGCCCTCTAAGTTTCATGTGCAGTACCAATCTCTTACCATATGAAGATTGAATTTGATCCCATCTTATAAGCAGTGGGATCCCTTCCTGCCCTCAGCTTCCCACAGCGACTCTTTGTAGAGCTTCACCCTGTGCTGACTGTATTTTCTATTTCTGGTCCATAGGAATATTTCTTACATGATCACATATTTAATTATTATTTTCAAATTTTATCTAGTGTATTTCTTTAGTTGTGTGAGAAAAGTTTCAATATTTCTTATATCCACAATCTTAACATTGAACATCGTCTATATTAACTTTATAATTTAAAAATATTTATGTCTTTCTATTTTCCCATTTTATTAAAATATCTTTTATTTCAACACAAAAATCTGAAACAAAAGTAACTTGCTAGCTTATACATTTATTGCAATATATCCCAACATAATTTCAACTATTTACTTCTGTATAAGTAGAATAATTTTTGGTTTATCCTCTTATTTAGTTAACTTGTGTAAGAATTTTCATTACATCGCAAAAATCAGAACATTGAATAAGAGGAAATATAGAGATAACATTTGAATAAAGTATTTTCTTTTTTTAAATATTTAACCCTTTATTTGGCATATCAAATGAATGCAACAATATTATTTCTCACCTTTGCCAATTTATTTGCATTATTCATTTGTGAGTTTATTAATTATGATGGAATCTATCTACTTTATTTTTTTTTAGTTTCCATTATAATTTGTAAGCATCCTGTGTGATATGATCTAATTTCCAATTAGAGACAAATTAAAATTGCATAAGAGGTTTATCATTTCTTAGAAACTGGTGAAGACAATCTGAAGCACCAATATATTTCATGGTGTACTAATTAGGAGCAGGAACATTGATTAAAGGATGATCTTATCATTTATTAGTCCTCATTTAATAGGCTGTATTTTATTTTTTATCTTATGGGATCAATTATAAATAATAAGGGATCTGTATATAATAGCATTATTAGACACAAATAATGACTAATGAATTTTAAATTCCAAACCACAATATAAATACCTACATATGTTGGATATGTATATATGTGTATTAGTTAACCTGTGCAAATATATACATCAGTATATTATATGTGTATTATATGTGTATATGTATATTAGAATTCATGCACTCATTAATACAGATATAGATATATAAATATCCATATATATTTAGTATATCCTTATAGAGAATATATATTTATATATACTGAATACGGCTATAAAATCAATATACCTTTACATTTTACATTTGTCATATCAACTGCCTCTATTTTATTAACCTCCTCCATACTTGACCCTACCCAATCCCTGGTCTCTTTGCTTGTTTTTCACATGTATTCCTCAAAGTGCGCTAAGAAAAATCACCTCCTGCCAGGCCTTCATGACCAGCCTTGTCTGATTAACAAATTCCTGTTAGGTACTCTGGTATCCCCCTATGCTTAAATGATCTGAGGACTAATAGCTACGATACATATCAATAGTTTTCTGCCTTATTTCTTAGAGAAGAACATTTCAAATACTGTAGAACTGATGCATTTACCCATTTGTCACATTTACCGATCTTCTAGAACAATGTTTCTCAAAGTTTAATATGCATGCTGAACACCTGGTGCATTCTTAAAATGCATATCTGATTTAGTGAGCTCGGAATATGGCTTGAAATTCTAATTCTGTATTTATAACAAGTATCAGGTGATGGTGATGGTGATGCCAATACTAATGATCCATGGACCACATTTTGAGAAAAAAGGCTCTAAATCTGTGATGACAGTGACTGACATTCACAGCTATACACATATAAATCCAGCATGTATTCAATACCACCAACATAGTAGCATCTCAATAATATTTGCGGGATGAATGGATAAATGAAATAGTAACAATAACTAAGATATTCTGATTCAATGAACCATAGTAAATATTTCATATTCAGTGTCCTAGTTTTTCTTATAACAATCACGTAAAGTAGATTTTACTGTTTATAAATATTTAAGTGCTTCAAAGGGGTATATTAAATTAATTCATAGAATAAAGGGCTAGGAAATGTTGGAATTCTCATTCTGACTTCACATTAATCCTTATTGTTATATATATGTATATATATATATATATATATATATATATATATATATACACACACATATATACACATATATGTATACACACACACACACACACACACAAACACACATATATACAATGTATCCTCTCTACCTGCCTATTCTCCCTTCTTATAACAACCAAACAAAATTTTCTGAAAGATTTTTCAAAGAATAAGACACGTGTGTGTTGTGTGTGTATATATATATGTGTGTGTGGTTTTATCTTTCTACATACCTCAGTTTCATCATTTATATAATTTTAATAGTGATCCTGTTTCATCGTGGTGTGACAATTAAGGTAGATAGCCTATGTAAAGCAATTAGAAAAATGCACAGAATGACATGCATTTAATAGTTGTGTGACCTAGAGTCAGAGAGATGGGTCTGAATTTATAGGCAGTCTCCGTTGAGGAGGAAAAAATACAGTAGAATTGAGCTTTGCTTCTGTTTTTCTTTCAGGGCAAAAAGTAATTGGCATGTGAGATGAAATGAGATATGATTGTGTTCACACTTGTTGTGTATTTTTCTTTAGAATAGGTATGAAAGACAGTATCAAAAAATGGTGATTTGTGTATGAAAAACAGGTCTCCATCCACTAAAGAACTAATAATATTTTGGCTAAATAAGATAAACTCTCATAGCCTGTTTTTATACATAGTAGTGGAGTGCTTAAAGATGTTGTGAAGCCCAAAATAATGATACATATTAACATACTTGTATATTCAATACATTATAACAGTTTTCTCATTTTCAAAGTGGAAGATACTTGAATAACAGAAACTCTTTTGTTCAGTGCTGGTATGGAATGCAAATGGTACAGCTACTTTGTAATGCAGTTTTGCAGTTTCTTATACAAGTAAACATAATCTTATGATACAATTTAGCAATCATGCTCCTTGGTATTTACTCAAAATAGTTAAAAACATATTTACACAGAAACCTCATGCATATGTTTATGGCACCTTTACTCATAACTTAGAAGAAATCAAGGTGTCCTTCTATAAATGAGTGGATAAATAAATGGTGGTACATCCATATAATGGAATGTTATTTCACAATAAAAATGAATGCACTATCAAGCCACAAAAGGACATGGAGGAAACTTAAATATGTATTACCAAGTGAAAAAAGCTAATCTGAAAAGGCTACATAATATGATTTCAACTATATGACATTCCAAAAAGATTGAAACTTTGGGAACCATAAAAATTTCAGTGATCGCCAGAAGTTAGGGAAGAGGAAGAGACAAATAGTTGGAGCACTGCGGAATTTTAGGGCAGTAAAGCTATTCTGTATGCTAGATACATGTCATTGTACATTTGTTAAAACCTACAGAATGTACAACACCAAGAATGAACCCTGATGCATTCTGTGGACTTTGGGTAATGACATGTGTCAGTGTAGGTTCTTCAATTTAACAAATGTTCCACTGAGGGGAGGAACAGGGAAAGCTGCTGGCAGGGAAAGCTGTATATGTGGGGAAAGGAGTGATATGGAAACTCTTTATACTTTCCACTCAGTTTTGCTGTGAGCCTAAAACTATTATGAAAAATAAAGTCTTATTTAAAAAAAAGAGGGAGACCCCATAACTTTAATTTAGGTTTATGTTTTTATGCCACAGCTAGGTTTTAATAGCCTAATTCATTGTGAAAGTCAGAAAAATTATAAATTTGAAAATGCTCTATTTATTAAGGTAATTGAAAACTACTCAACCTGTGATTATTTAAATGAAATCATGTGTATAATAGAAAAAAGTGCTTACGTATCAGACACAGCTACCATGATGCACCTTGCCAGGTGTCAGGCTCCCGGTGTGCTTATGAAAAACATGTCTTCATAAGGCCTTTCAGAAACACCCAAGTATATGAAAAGTGTCCATTTTTAATTTTGCAATACTTACATTTTCTAAATTTTAAGTAGGATTAGCAATTTCTCGAAATATCTCATCCACTTGATTTTAACCATACTTTCCACATCTATATAAGATTTTCAAATTTAGCAAAACAGATTTTTAAAAGTGATGAGACCTCAGTTAATACAGATTATTGAGAAAGAAATTACTTTGCTTTTTCAGGGGTTTGCTGTAACACTTGGAAATATTATCATTGCAGATTAACTTAAGCTAGTTTAATGTCAATACATGTCTCATCAAATCTCCTCAACTACGTGAATTTAGTTCATATCTAGGGTGTCATACCTGATAATAGAATAGAGGTGATAGAGGAGAACTTATGAGGGAGACCACAAAATGACTAAAACTTATAAAGCTTTCACTGGAAAATAGGCAATTTCCTTAAGACTTATTGGGAATTATAGTGAGGGAAAAGTTAGTTTATTTAATAACATCGTCTCATATCCATTTGAATCCTAAGCATAAAGTTTCTGCATCTGCATAACGCTGCATATATATTTTAGAAGAATAAATCTGAAGTATTATGAAGACAGCATTTATAATTCTGTTCTGTGTGGCACCTCACGTGATCGTGCTCAATAAATGTTTGTTAAAATTAACATTTCTGCAATCACAAAATATTTGCTGTGTTCAGGAAGATAATTAGCCTGCTGTTATCCATTTACAAATATAAGGTGCCTCAATTGGGTATTGAGGTTTATAAGCGTACCATTTAAAAATGACCTTTCATTCCTATATAACCATAACAGCTAATCAATCATTTCTACAGTAAAAAGTTAATTGATACATAATAATTTGTAATTTGTGCGTGTTTATGTGTATATAAATAAGAATACATTTTACACAAAAAAGTGTTCTGATCTCTGTCAGTATTATGATTAAAATTGCCAGTTTTCAGAATCCATATGCATATTTATCAGTTAACATCTTGATCAAGACACAATTTTTGGTATAATGACTGCTTGTAATCATGAAATGGCATATCTCTCTCCTTTTGTACTTTGTGTTTTTTTTTAATAATTGCTTAATTTTGCTATAATATCAATAGTGCTTTCTCAGTAAACAACTCCAAATGGTTTGGGGTTAACCAAAATGTTTTACGATTTATTTTGTGAGCCCTCTTCGAAATGTTTCAACCCTTTTTCATTGTAATAAGTGAAAAGTGACAGGTGTCATGCTTAGTTAGCTTTGCATATAAAGTGTACCTTTATTAGAAAAATGTTCCTCCTATAATTCGATCCCTGTAATGTCTTTCTTTGATCCAATTCCTACGTAGAAAACTGTATTGAATGCTAATTGTGCTAGTCATATGCTAGGCACTGATTATGTAAATATGAAAATAACTCTGTTTCTCCTCCAAGAATTCATAAATGAATGGAGTAAAAGTAAAGTTGCAAGTGTTATAGTAGAGTATGTAAAATATTTAAGTAGAAAAAATAAATCACAGCTAATGGTAGCTAAATGCCCAATTTTAAAACTTTCCTTTAAGCACTTGAATTAAGCTTCCTAAAAACAGTATCTTAGTAACCAAAGTAATCTAGTGATTATAGCTCAAATAGGTAGATGTGTCACAACCATTTAACCTTCACAATAACTCAATTGCTTAAAGTTGCTCTTCCACTTCTTTAAAATGAAAGTTTGTGTGTGTTTGTGCTCATGTGTGCTTTTGTGTGCATAAAAATCGTATGCTGAACTCTTGCTGAAGGGGTAAATTTGTTTCCTCATAGTTATAAACTCTAATCTTTGGAAGGAAGTGAATATAATAAGAATGATTTAAATCTGACTTTTAAAACTTCTCTGATTTCATTAATAATATATTCATGACTGGACTAGAACATTTTTATTGATGATCTATTTTGAAGATTAAGTAGAGTATCCTAATGTTTGAGGGTTCAAGCCCTCTCTGCTTCCCTTTAATAACTGAAGTTGAAATTATTAATACTCTTCCCATTGCAAAAGTTAAAATTGCATTAAAATTCAGCCCCAACTAAGAATTTTATAGGTACTGATGGCTAATATCTCCAAGACTTAAAACTTTAGAATTTCTAGATAGCATATCTAACTTAAATAATTTAATCAGTATCAATCTAATAAGACATGTTTAATATTAAATCAACATACAGCACAATCATTTATTAAGAATAAGCATAATTATGAGGTTATTTTTCATTCTGCTGCCTCTATACTTTATTCATATACCTTTTCTGTTGAGCAACAGAGGAGAGAAATCATACAACAAACTAGAACACTGAAAATGTGTGGTCTTCAAAGTCACATGGTTTTCCAGTGCCTTCAGATACTGTCCATAATTAGTTATCTCACCTACTTCTCAAATTTTCTATTTAAAAATATCTATCCTCTTTGTTTTCCCGTATTCTACCACCATATCCAGTTAGTTAGAACAAATGACCTCACTTCCAACTTTACAGAGAAAATAGTAAGCTCTCCTATTAATCTAAATTATTTTTTCCAAAAATATTATGTTACATTACAAATCATTTTAGTTACCAAAATCCACTTTCTTTTGTACCTGTTATTGCCTTGGAAGAGTTATTTCTTCAATGGAACCCAAAATATTTAATCCACTTTCTGCATCCCATATGGGTCAGTGCTCTCAGTGGTGTCTCTTTATTAATTACCTCTTATTCTCCTCATTGGTTGTTTTCCACGAGAGTTTTGTCCCCATCCTTAAAAACTTACCTTCAGCCTTAAATCTTTCTCTCTTGATCTGCCATGCTATTTCCAGCATCCCCCTATTCAGCCACTACTCCATAGACATAACTATTTCTACATATTGTACCTCTTTTCTTTTTTACCACTTACCACACAATTCATTTCTGCATCTATTCATTATATTAAACTCTTACTTTGCATCAGACCGTGTATCTACTGCACACTAGAACTATAGTAGTAAATAAAATGGACAAGCTTCTATTCCTTTGGAGTTTACCTTCGATTTGTGAAACCGAGAAATAAATAATAAAATAAGTTAAACATTTGGAGACTATGAGAAATAATAAATAAGGTGAATGGACAGTGAGAAGAATGTGAGGAGGCCCTTTCTGATAAGGGGATATAGCAAGAGACCCAAGAGAGTGAGTGTGTGGAAATCTAATAAAAAGCCATTGCAGACTTAGACAATGGTTGATACAACGTGTTAAGGCTGGGCCATGTTCACATCCAGTATAAGTATAATCTGGTGCTCACAATCACCACTTCAGCCATTAAAAATGCCTCAGTAAAAACAAAAAGAAACAAGTGCAATAAGAATCTGTTGAATGCCAGTTCCCTGAAATACAACCTGTTGGTAAAGCAAAACTTTTGTGGTAAGAGAGTATTGACTTGATAAAGTCTCAGTAGTGTTTCTGAGTAGGAAAGACAAAATTAGCATACTTATGAGATGTGATTATTTTTTAAAGTTAGGTCGTCTTTCCATTTGTGGGCTTGCTTAGCATCGGTTAAGGATAATGATATAATAGTTGAGGAGTAGTGGAAATAGCAAGGTGAGGGTATTGAAATAAGAGTTTCTAAGAGTCGTGGGAAATAAAGGATTGGTTGATACTATCTATTCAAAGATTGAACAGCTTTTTTTTTTTTTTTTAATTAAATGGGTGTTTGTGGACTTCTGGAAATGAACAATAAAGTTATTGCAACTTTTATCTTTCCAAGCAAGCATTGTAAAGTCAGGTGATCAAAACAATGGGTTAATATAAAGGGTTTGTTTGTTTATTTTTTTATGAAGAGAGTCAATATAAATATAAACACACAATATATATTACTTTACATATTACTATAAGCGGTATGGGTATAAATGGTTTGAGTTCTCAGGGTCTCTTCATAGTCATTCTTCACGTTGAGTTCAAGCTAGACTATTAATATCTGAGGACAGAGCTTCACTGCTATGTAAGATGTTATGCTCATGTGTCAGGTTTCCAGGGCTGATTGTTTCAACCTCCATAGTGTTAGGTTTCCCTGTTCTTTTTGTTGGGTGATTATTTGTTGGATCATTGGATGGCATAAAGTTGGCACAGGAGTATTTAAGGTTGAAAACAAATATAAAAAACACTGAAACACAAATAACTACTGAGAGAAAAATTATTAGCACAAGTTATTGTCCAATTCTCAGCCAAGAGCCCAGAGTATACACATTAAAGAAAGAGAACAGGTCTACTCCCCAATAAGAGCCCACAAAGCCATATATGAGATTATTTGACAACTTATTCAATTTTATTATTTCTTTTGTTTGTGCTTTCCAGACCTCTTAGTAACATTAAAGTTTCCACAGAGATCTGAAGGGATATAAGTACAGTATTCTTCCTCTAAAACACCATATTCTCCTCTTACTGGGACAATTATATATCTAAAAAGCTCTATTTTCAAACACCACCTGCCTGATTTCATGAACTTCATGAGTGAAGAGTTCCATAGACCTGGTGGCATTGTCTAGCTTTCCTGATATTCTCTTGCATACTCTTCTGCATGTAAGAGTTTTCCTGCTTTCTGGGCCTGTTGTAAAGCATGAAATAAGGTTTCTTTCTTCAATGAATTTATCCAGTAACCTCCTTTTCATAGATGAAAAGTGCATGGACCACAATACATTCTGAGTATTGTCAGGTCAGGTGCTATCATGAAGTTAGCCATCAGTTAACAATGATAAGTCTTGTCCAGTTTTCAGGCAGTAGCCAATAAGTTTTAGTGCTGCAAATGCATACCAGTTATTAGAGACCACCAGCAATCTATTTTTGGCCAAAATAACCCGACAGGGATGTCAAACAGTGTTATAATGTTTTGGCACCACTTATTAAGAATGGTCCAGTCCCAGGCAATAAAATCTGTACTATTGACATCACTTGGTTTATTTAAAGCAATGGAGAAGTAGAGCATCTTACTTTTAATATGTGTGAAATTATAACACCCTCCAAACATACGCAATCTGTTTTTTAGTTCTCTTCTAATTTCTGTCTCTGTGAACGTTCTATTATAATAACTACTTCTCTCAAATGGTCCTTAAGTAGAGAGATGAGCCTCCTTTTCTATGATATGAGAGAGGGTTTTAAATGTCTGGCTCTCCAAATTGTAATGTTTGCCACCTAAAGTACCATCTAACAATTGAGTCCTATTACTCAGGAAACTGGTTCATTACAAAAAAACAAAAGACAAAAAAAAAAAAACCACAACAAAAAAGAACAACTGTTACCGAGGAAAGCTGCAAAATTCCCATAATATGCATAAGATGTAAGTGTGAATTCACTGTTTTAAATATCACCAGTCAATTTGCTTGTTTGCTTTAATATACTCATGAGCAAATTTGAGCTAGACACTATATTTAAACCAAAGAGAGATTAAAGGGAACAGAAAGCAATATTAGGAATATTGGCCTAAAAAGTAACGTAAAGGTGGCCTCAATTAAGAAAAGCATAAGGATATATAAGAGAATAAAGAATGAATGAATACAGATTAAACTGTCACTATCTGTGTTAGTGTTTCATGAAACTTAGGTGGAAGAGGTCTACATTTACTGCAGTTGTCTAATTGATCTAGAATTATTGGATAGAATCTATCTCCTTCCCAAAAGTATACTGCTGGAGGGTTCCTAATAATCCTGTTTGAGGTTTCAGGTAGGAACCAACCTCCTGTGATTCTGTGAAGATTAGGTATTTCTTTTAATTGAGATACATGGATTCAAGGACCAATACCTTGGAATATCACTGTTGTACTAATTGCTAATATTTGATCAGTTCCCTTCCTTCAGGGTTAAAGAGCTGTCTATCACTGATGATGCTTTCTTAACACAAATGTTTTGGTAATTTAGAAGGAGTTTAGGAAAAATCAAGCATATATCTTAGTAACTTAACTGAATATAGTACATGAGTTGGTTCTAATATTTGCTCATGTATGTTTGC
The DNA here is from genome assembly GCF_004115265.2 of Rhinolophus ferrumequinum. NCBI lineage: Eukaryota > Metazoa > Chordata > Mammalia > Chiroptera > Rhinolophidae > Rhinolophus > Rhinolophus ferrumequinum. Next base: position 67,899,705 of record NC_046294.1, on the reverse strand, counting down.
AATAACTGTGGAGTTGAGAATAGGAAATTATATTTCTTGATGTGTGAAACTGCATATACTAGTTCATAAGGGAAGAGTTATGAAGAGGGGAGTTGATCTTATTGTCATTAAAGCCAATGGAAATACTCTAGGTCAGGAGTCAGCAAACTACAGACCATATGACAAATATGATTTGTGGTCTGGTTATGTATGGTCCCGATTCCAAGTCTATCTCTTCATGAGTACTCCCTCTCAGCACTGGGAAATCTTTAAAGTTCTTTTTACATCTTATAGTTACCCTTCTATCAAAGTGTAAGAATTATTTTCATTAAATGTCCCATTTAAATCACTATATTGTTTCTTTCTCCGTATTGTTCTCAGAACCAATACACTCACAAAAATTTGTGACACGTACAATGAGTTTACTGTCTGGGAAGATTTGACTGTGGTAAAGGATATTACTTTAGGGGCAGAGAGGGATCTGTTACAGTACCTCCTGCCCAATATTTTCCTGTTTCAGTGTTAACATATGAACCATCAGCAAACATTAATTAATCTATGTAATCTAAAGGAGTTTCTAACAAACCTATTTAGTGCATAGATTGCAAGTAGAGGCTAAAAAGTTGTTTCCTCTTCATCCAATAATGTAAAAAAGAGATCCAGGACTTAAAATATTACAATAATGAATAGAAATGTGTGGGAAAGTACAAAATAATTTCATTGGACGTAAGGTTATTTATTGAGAAACACTGTGTATTTTTAGTAAGCAGCAAAGATTATACAGCATGAGGAACCATCAATCTTAAAGGAAACCCATAACCAAGTTCGCAGATACATCCAAAATTCTGGTGTCTGTGGCTATTGCCTTTATACTGGGTGCGTTAGTAGTAAGACGATAGTAAGCCTCTGGTCTCTAATGATTACATGATGTTGAGTCAGAATCCCAGTGGCTTGTCCAGATCCCATGCAATAGGTGGAAATATTTATGATAATTAGAACAAATAAAGGGGGAAAAAAAGAAAAAAGAAATCAGAGCGTGAGTCCAATATGAAGCCTATGTTCCTGGCATAACCATCGAGTCCCTCAGGTGGGAGAGTCAAGGGGCCTCAGAGGAGTGTTTCTATGACAAATTCTTGGATATTTATGGGAACTAAGATTGTCAAATGCTGGCTCCCAAAAAACACCACCAAAACAATTTGTCAGTAATATAAAGATGAGTTTATTTTTAGTGCGGTAGGGAGAGAACTCCCTTGATAGATTCTTAGTGTCTTGAAGGTTGAGCACATTTGGAATATTCATGTGGTTTTGGATTCTACTGTAAGTTAGATCTTGCTGCATGAAGGCTTGATTAGGATTAGGAAAGGATCATGACAGAATTTTTGGAATTGATGGACACAGCAAGACAAAGATTTTGAGACAGAGGTCTGGAAATAAACAATTATTCAAAGCTACTGCCTATGGATTGAAGTTTGCTGTTGACTTAAAATGTTTGGCAGGAAGGTGTTAAAGAAAACTTTTTCATGATACTTGTTAAAGATGATAACAAAGAGTATTAAAGAGGGACTGCAATTGGGGGGATTTCGGTAAGAGGGAGAGATTAAGCTTAACTCTGCACACAACAAGGACAAGTGGGAATTTATAGCTAAGGGGCAGGGTGGGCGTCTGTAGGTGGAAAATTACTAAGAAGAAACATCAGGAGTAAGGAGAATTCTGGCTAAATCAACTTGACAGGATTCTGTCTGAAGACAGGCAAGAGTGATATGATATCCAAAGTGATAGATAAGGAATTTGATCAGACATGGAGGGTGATCATATACCAAAGGTAGGGGATTTTTGATCAATCCTCTCTGACTCAGCAGGATTCTTTATTAAATTGGATTAAATGGGCCAAGGATAGAGCATAAGGTCACAGCCTAGAAGACAAGGGGGCTAAGACAAGCCAAACTCAAGTTTGGTTAAGGGGCGTCTGTGTCAGGGTGGTGGTGGGGCCGGAGAGGGTTTCAGTAGAGAGCAATTAAGACATTGAAAAATTTTTATCTTTCTTAGAAGAGTTTTCTAAAATAGTAAAGCCACATTGTTAAAGATGGTGGAATAATAAAATTATGTTAGTAAATACAGCTGAAAGTTAAAGACATCTAACGTAGATCATAAGATGCATGGGAGTAGAGGAGTTCAGTTTACAAAACTCACATAAACATCAACTGGTGATCCAACACGAGGGGAATAAGAACACCTCGCTATGCTTCCCTGCAGGACTCCTCAGTTTAGAGTTAGAAAAGGGATAATAACCCCATCATATATCCTAAAGTTGAATGTTGGACTAAGTGTCTCAAAACTCTTTTTTTAAAAACATTTTGCTTGAAATATTACAAAAATGGTATAGGTCCTTGCTTTAACATGAAGACGCACCTTGCAACAATTTAATAGTTTTAAGGTTTAGGACCCTAGGCAAAACTGAGACACTAGTCCAGCAGTATTATCCTTTAATAAAAACAGGATTGATAATTCCACAATAACACTACTGGAGTACTCTTTTTCCCCTTCTTTCCACATTATCAGGCAGCTATTAATGCCATTTAACTAATCTAATTAGAGAAGATAATATTGAATTTGTTGACCCCTGAAGTTTAATGCTATTGACTATAAAGATGCCTGGTCAATTTTTAACACCACTTATAATTTTACCTTTACAATTAAAATGGCTGTATACAGTTGCAAAAATTTTGCATTAATGTAAATTTAGATATTATGTCATTATTACAGCAAAATTCTATTTATTCTTGTTTTAAGGTATAACTAAACCTAGATTGTTTTATTACATGTGACAAAATTTAAGGCATTCACCAGCTCATTAGAACTACACAATGATCCTTGACATAGGCAAGGAAGGAAGACCACTATACTGGGGTGTACAGGGTAGAAACTGAGATACAGAGGAAAATGTGCCCTATCTATGGTCAGTGAAGTATTAAATAACAGCAAAGTTGGTAACAGGTATTGGATTTTTGGATTATCCAACTAGTAGTCTTTCACTTATTTATTCTTCATCCATAACTCAATTCTATAATTTCAAAATTAACATGTATGAAGAACAAAGCGCTGTTCATAGGTGAACTTTTAAAAAGATATGTTTTTCTCAAGAGAAACCTATACATGTAGATGGTGAAATTTAAAATACACTCTGACTATAAAGAAAGTAGGCAGATTTCCAGGTTTTCCCAGCAGTCTAAGATTTCAATAAAAACTGTCAATAAAAAATAAAAGAAGTTTTGTAGGTTCTTTTTCCTATAGATGTCAAGCTCCTTTTGTAGAACAAAAAGCAGACTAAAGTCCTTAATCATTGTTGTTATTCTAGCACTTATAGGCAGATACATGATTAAACTTTTATTTTAATTTGCAGCTTCTACTATAGCAAAGCATTTGCAGAACTCATTGAAATGCACAACCCTGTCAGGTTGCTCCCTTTAGGTACACACAATCGCTGTCAATAGAAATGAGGAAGAAGCAAAATTTAGGTTTTGACATGCAAATGAATACCATAAGGTCCTTACCTTACTTCAGAATTTATGTATCTTAGCTGTCACAATACTATTTCCTGAAGCAAAGTAGGTGTGATGTAGCATCTCTTAATATAGGGATGCTAAAGTTAAATTAGGTGCGTGATGTGGCTATTTGTACATGACATACAAAATATTCACCTAAGCTATTACTTGAATCTAAGGGAGTTAGAAGGACTGGCCGAAGAGCAAAGGAATTATCATGCTAAGTCATAACTATGGTCTATGTAGCATAGCAATGAGTAGACAACAGAATATTTAAATACTTTTAGGAGAATATGTTTGTCCTTAATGTTGAAAGTTAGACTCACTGGACATCAGATAGATGGAGGCAATATGTATGGAGGAAAATCATCATCACGTTTCAGATATAGTAGGCTAGATTTCCTAGTGAGTTATACTGGTTATTCCTCACAACCAATTTTCATAAAGGATTTTATTATATCTATTTAATAGATGAGAAAATGGAATTTCAGAGAAGTGGAGAAACTGCCAAAGGTTTCAAAGTTTACTTAGTGACAGAGCAAGGACTCGCATCACATTTGTATTTTTCACCCAGGAATTCCCCAATTTCTTTTTTAAAATTCTTTTTATCAATAATATTCTTCCCTATCATCTTTATTTGACTGAAACTTAATCTCTCTATGAAATAAATGAATATCTGTATAGCAATATATATATATAATATATTATAATATATATATAAGTATCTAGTATTTATCCCTATCTCTATATCTATCTTTTCCAATAAACTGTCCTTAACTTCCTACAAAAGAGTTGCTACTTCTCCGTTGGCCTCATATTCTGATATTATATTTAACCCATCTTGTAAGTTTATGTGCTTATCTCCCTCACTAGACAGCTAGAATAGTCAATGTCCGTCCTTAATTATGGGTTTAACCCAGTTGGCTAACACAGGTTTTTCACATATGAAAACCTATGTTAATCTTAGAATGTAATAAAGAATAAAAAAGGATATATTTGAGCAAAAGTTCCTGCAGCCTGGGAGACACAGATTCAGGTAGCAACCTAAATTATTTCCACCCCCCCTCCCCCCACGCCGAGACAAAGAGGAGATCACCTTTTATAGCAAAAGTTTCCAACCAGGTTCCCAATTAGGTCCATTTTATGTAAACGAGGTATACAAATTGTGCAGTTCTGATTGGACGAATCAGGTTTCAGTCCATTGGTAGAAAGAAGAAACCAGGGATTCCCTGCAGTGTTTGACTCAGATAGTATAAACAAGTGCGGCATAGTGTGGGAAGCTGAGAGTTTAGTCTAAGGTACTTCCCAGTACACAGAGTATGTGAGGAGCCCCTGCCAGCAAATGACTGTTAGACTCTTATTACTCATAAAATTTGGGCCCTCAGTTGACCATGGAGCGTCCAACTTCACAGATAAATTTTTTCTCTGGTCCACACACAGTAGGTGCTCAATACAAATTTAATTTATGAATGAATAAACCAATAGCTGGATTATAATGGTGGAAAAGCTCTGGTAAATCTTAATATTAAATTTTAAAAATAAATGTCAAATTGTGGTCTAGCCACAATTCCTGTGGTTTGGTCGTGTAAGACTTACACTTTCCTCTTAGTTACACTGTGACTCACTGAGGTCCTCTCCACATTGTTATCTGTCCATGTTACTCATCCATGAATCCTTTGTAATACATATTCCAGTTTATATCAACCTCTCTCATCCTTAGCCTGCTGTAGCACATGGAGTTCCCAACAAACAATTAGGGCTTGATTCTATTTAAAAACATGTATTTTTGTGTGGGTAGATATAATTTTTAAATGTAGATGGTAGGTAAATTGAGTCAGGCTGTGTACTGGATATGTTTCTACCAACTATTCTGAGTTGAATGATGCAGGGTTTTATTGTGTGGTAGTGTTACACAAATCATCATTACACAAACACTCCCTTGAAATTCAGTTTACTGTATTACCTAGGATAATACACTTTTCCTGTTGTGGAAGAGGAAGAATTTTCTTTTGGCTAGTCTAATAATCAAATAGACATGAGACAGATTAACAAAAGCAAATAACCAAATTTACTACACACATATATGTATGGGGACCCCACTTACATGAGGGAGTCAGAGACTCGCCATAAACAAGAGGTTCAGAGGCAGAAAAGGAACATGGGTATATATGCTGAGAGAATGCTGTGGGAAAGTTTGTGATGCCTTAGGAGATGTTTGAGGCACCTAAACAAATAGATGGACAGAGGGGGAAAAGAACAAGAAGAAATGAAGCACAAAATGAGAAGAATAAAGAGAATCTATTCAAAGTAAGAAATATTGAAGGGAGAACAGCAGGAAGGACAGAATTTAGGCCTCATCACCTTTTCAGACTTTCTGAGCTAGGGATGAGGTAAGATGCCTTGAGGGCTTGGAAGAGTCATTGCAGAAAGGTAAGAGCAGAAGTGTGGTACACAGAAGTTTGTGCTGTCCTACAGACAGGTCAAGAGAGGTAATTTCCTGTTATGGGCGGGGAGATTGAAGTTCTTCCAGGTAGTCAAGGTGGGGGTGCAAAAGTTTCTCCTGAACTTGCAGCTAATGTTGTCCTTAGCTCAAAATAATCCATATACCACAGAAGCTCATTTTGGGGGAACTAGCTCTGAACCCCCAAACTATATAAAAATAGGAAGAGAAATTAGTGCAGCTCTGAGTTGTCTTGAAAATTAAATAATATAATGCACGTGAAACTGTACCACATCGATGGTTCTCAGTGTTAGGTTGTTTTCTCTCACTTTTTATTATTATTATTATTATTATTATTATTGTTATTGTTATTGTTATTATTATTATTATTTAGATTTTTTTATTGGGGAAGGGAAAGAGGACTTTATTGGGGAACAGTGTGTACTTCCAGGACTTTCTTCCAAGTCAAGTTGTTGTCCTCTCAATCTTAGTTGTGGAGGGCGCAGCTCATCTCCAGGTCCAATTGCCATTGCTAGTTGCAGGGGGTGTAGGAGTTGACTCGAGTCCTTGTGGGACTCGAGGAATTGAACTGGCAACCTTGTGGTAGAGAGCCCACTGGCCCATGTGGGAATCGAACCGGCAGCCTTCGGAGTTAGGAGCACGGAGCTCCAACCGTCTGAACCACCAGGCCAGCCCCACTTTTTATTATTTTAACAGGTCTCTTTCTTCAAAATTTTTCAACTATGATTGCTGTTATAGGCAAAGGCAAATAAGTATTGCTTTTCTTTTTTTTTTTTTTTTTTTACTCTTCCCTTCAGTTCTATACACTACTGAATTTTGATATTTTTCCCAAAAAAACTTCATATCGAAACTGCTCACTGTGTCTCTGGCTGGGGCTGGGGCAGAGTGAACATGGGAGGCAGGAAAAGGTGATGAGGCCCAGGTTCTGCTTTTCCTGCTGTTCTTCCTTCAATATTTCTTACTTTGAATAGATTCTCTTTATTTGTTTCGTTCTGTGCTTTATGTTCTTACTTTTCTCTTTTCCCTCTGTTCATCTATTTGCTTAGTTGCCTCAGACGTCTCCTAAGGCATCTCAATCTTTTCCACAGCTTTCCCTCAGCATGTACTCTTTATCTGCAAACCAGCAAAACTACTTAGATTCTCAAAAATAAAGTGTAGAAGTCATATGGCAGTTGTCACTTACAGATCCCAGTCTAGCTCAGAGGCACAGGCTCTTCACTGGCTGGGCAGCCCCAGGCCTTTCGTCACGGCAAGCTGAATGATAACTTCCAAAATAGTTCAATGGCGTGTTGCCTTAGCTATATTGTACCAAAAGTTCCTCACTTTTACACAAAGTCGAATTTAAAGGATTTGAGTTTATTGTTCTTGGTTTTCAATTTTTGATGACCCTTAAGGCTATTATGCTTTGGAAATTGAGAAGACACAAACTAAGAAAGAGAAAGTTGGTTGGAGGAGGGGGATGGGACTTTAAAAATTGGGCAGAGAAATTTAAGAAGAAGTGAAAAATATTTCTACATTTGTCTCAGTGTGTTTGAACTTTGCAATCTAGTTGTTACTACAGTTGACTATCTCAGAAGATTTTATTCCCATCACAAGCAGAGACTAGATCTTATTAAGCATAGTTGGCATGTGTAAGTGGAACAGGAAACATTTTACATCTCCCACAAGAAACTCAGGGTTCAAGGTCTGACATGACATCATGTACTCTTTCTCTCTTATTGTGTTCCCAGTATCGAATCTGGTTGTTAATAGGTGTTCAAAAAGTATTACTGAATGATCGAATCAATGAACCAAAGACTTACTGGTCACCATGTTAAAAACTGATGTTCAACTACTATATGCTTTCTTACTTACATGTGTTTTAGGAAATTTTGTCCAAAAATCAGCAGAGGTTATTTAAAGTAGCTTGACAAAGAAAGATTGGGTTAGTCAGAAACAGTTGGTTCAAGCTGTTTTATTTTAAATATAAGTCACAGATAATAACAATGAAACCTAGCAAAGTCAGAAAGGTTTTTGAGTTTCTTTATCCTTTAAGGTACGTATTTACACTTTCTGATGTTGCGGTAGCTTCAGCTTCAGCAACATCAGAGTAAAGGAAATTTACTCGCACTTGCAGTGTACTAGAATCCTTTACCTAAACTATAGTAAGTCCACAGATTGTACACACATCACTTGAAATGGCACCATGCTGACCCAACACACTGGCATACGACCTCTCTTAGGATCATAATGACTCTTCTCCTGGGATGCCTTAGAGTACCATGTATAAACCACAGACGGTGGAACTGGGCCATTACGATGCACCATGAATTATTCATACAATTACCAAATATGTTCATTTAATTGGATATAAAATTAAGTAGGAAAAAAAATACACTCTCTTCTACACTGAAAAAAAATACACTCTCTTCTACTCAAGTATCCTCCAAATCTAGAAATTGAGTAAAAATGTAAATTTGTATTCAATTGAAATGTTTAAGTCTTACTGCTGTTTTTAACTACTCTTCTCAATTATTCAAAAATTGTAAGTCACACATAACCAATTATATGCCGAAAAAACTACTTAAAAAAAATAAGTAAGATTCAGTGTAAGTTATAGCTAAAAATAAAATGTAGAAGTTGATAGACACTAACTTAAATTTTTTCTTCACTTGGATTTAAAAAGATTGTCTGTTTCTATAAATGTAAACAGTATAATTGAAATAACATCACACTAGGATGGTAACCTATAGATAGTCCATGGCCAAGCAGTCTTTAGATCTAATGATCCAGAAAACTAGAACCCAATATTGTGTAACATGATCTAGCAAGTAATCCTTTACATAGTATTAAAGTGAGCACTTGAGTGCTGATGCGGCAACTCCACTAGAAAAATGGCTTAAAAGGCAGAGACCTCAATTCTGAGATTTTCTGTCATGGTAGTTTCTTTAATTAGTATTAAGCAAATTGGCTGACAAACCTGGGTGCACATTCACAAAGAGCTAAGACATCAGAGCATTTTATTCACTTATTTCCTTATCTGGTCTATGTACAGCGGGTGCTAAAAAATGTATACACGTTTTAAGAAAGGAAAAAAAAACTGTATTAAAATTGTACCAGTAATACTCAATATATACTGATAACAAAAGATGAATACAGGTCATATTTATACATTTTTTTGGCACCCCCGGTGCGTATTTGTCTGGTAGTAACGTGAAGTAAAGCAACTTTGATCCAAGTTTGTTATTCCAACCAATCTTTGATTACAGACCAGGTTTCACTAGCTTTTGCTAACACCTTGGTTTGCTTCCTATGTGACTTAAGTGGAGCTATAACTGTTTCACTGAATCTCAGTTTCCTTACCTGTGATATAGGTATATGATCTTTCTTCCTTTGCCACAGGACATGTGCATGACATAAGACAATGCATATTAAAGCATTTGGAAAATAACAAAACAATATGTGTATATATATATATATATGTATATATATATTAGTATGCAAATTTGTATATTCATATACTATATATTAGTGAAGGTTACCTTGAAGTTTCACTTTAAAATAAAGCAAATCAAGGTTACCTTGAAGTTTCACTTTAAAATAAAGCAAATCAAAATACTGAAGACATGGTCTAGTCTTCAAAGAACGTATGACCAAGTAGAGGGAACAGAAAACAAAACAATGTACTATATTAACTTTCTTTTGCTGTATAATAAATTGCCACAAGCATAGCAGCTTTAAGTAACACACATTTATTTCCTCAGTATCTGTGGGTGAGAAGATAGCAAAGCTTAGCTGGATCCTATGCTTAAGACTCACAAGGCTGTTAACAGGTGTTGGCTAGGGATGTGGTCTTATCTGAGGCTCAACGGATGAAAGATCTCTCAAGTTGTTGGCAGAATTCATTTCCTTGTGGATGTAGGAATGTGGGTTTTAGTTTCTTTCTGGCTATCATCGACAAGCTACCTTCAACTCCCAGAAGCTGCCTGAATTTTCTTGTCAAATAAGCGTCCCATTTTGGAAGCCCACCATATGGCAGTTTTCATTTTCAAAACTAACAAAGGAGAAATAGATACTCCAGAAAGATGTGCTAATATCTTATGTGACACAATGACATAATGAAGTACAAGTAATCATATCCTATCATCTTGTATTCTATTGGATAGCAAGGTTTTATACATACTCAAGAGCAGAGGGAACCACACCAGGAGTATACACCAGGAGGGAGGGATAATTGGGGCCAAGTTAAGATTCTGTCCACTGCATGTGAACTTTTATAAGTCCACTGTCTGTGGGAATGTTTCCATGAAAGCAATATATGAACGGTGACCCTCCTTATTAACAAAGAACTTTGATTTTAGTGATTGTCACATCCTTTTATGATCCAAGATAAATCACGTTATATGAAAATACTGCTCCATCACGGTGTTCAAGCATGCATGCCCTTGTGCACCTGTGTGTGCACACATACACACACATCGTAACAAGATATACCTCAAATTAAATATAGGAAAAATTATGGGAGACATTTGATTGCTCTTCTGTTTCAATAATAAATTAATTATACATTAATTGGTTGGCACAAGCTTTAGTCAAATATTGCATTTATTAAAAAAAAAAAAACAGAAGCATTTGTATTTTCACAAAAATAACTCCAATGAAAAAAATATTTGTATTTTTAACCATATTTGATGTCTGACTTCCTTGTGGCAATCTAACCAGACAGCCTTAGTTCAAAAATATTTTTCCTGATCGTAGATATACTAACAGAAGGACGACTTATCACTTTAAGTATGGTTTTAAGAGAAGGTAACATCAGAAGAGGGAAATGACGATGAACTGGAATGAGCAAATAAAGTAGAGAATATGTGGAAAGGACTCATCAGGTTTGAGGGTCAACTTCATACACATTAATTTATTTAATTCTCACAACTCTACGAGTTACTGTGTTTTCTATTTTCACTAAAAACATCAGAACTGCAAGAGACTGGCAGTTCTTGCCCCAGTTAAGTAGGCGGGTAATGATAAGTGAAGATTCAAATGTTCATCTGTGAGTCTCAATGCTTACTCCTTTTTTTTTTTTTTTAAATCCCAGTGTATCTTGCTCTGTGATTCTGAAAACATTCAGATCACAATTACTTCTGGAATACACTAAAATACAAATTTCTGATACCCATTCCAAATTTTAGGATGAGAATCACTAGGTAATCCAGAAATCTGCATTTTAATCTCATACCTCAAGTAAATTTTATGCCAATTGAGATCAGAGACACAGAGCTCAATACCAAAGTCATTGATTTGGAGAAAAAGCTAGGTTCCATTCCCATTTTTAAACTTTCATAGTTTCATTGTGAATTAGGCAAGCCACACATTCCTTCGCCTTAGATTTCAGCACTTTGAATATGTCCTTACAGTGCCTTCTGACCTTCACGGTTTTTGAGGAGAAGTCAGCAATTAATCGTATTGTGCTTCTCTTGCTGCTTTCAAGAGGTTCTCTGTCTTCGGCTTTCAGCATTTTTAATATGATTTGTGTAAGAGTGGATTACTTTCCATCTACTCTACTTGGAGTCACTGAACTTCTTGGATGCGTAGATAGTTGGTTTGTTTTTTAGCAAATTGGGTGAGTTTTCAACCGTTATTTTCTTACCTATTTTTTCTGCTTTCTCTTTTACCTTACCAGGTACCGTTAGATGTGTCTTGGTGTACTAAAAGGTGTCCCACATTTCTGTGACGCTCTGTTCACTTTTTTTCATTTTATTTTCTCTCTGTTCTTCAGATTGCCTTTACCATGGATCTAAAAGTTCACTGATTCTTTCTTCTGTTAGTTAAAAATCTACTCTTGAGTTTCTCTAGTGAACTTTTCTTTTCAGTTATTATACTTGTCAACTCTAGAATTTGCATTTAGTTCTTTCTCATATATTTTGTATCTTCATTAATATTTTTTATTTGATTATACATTGTCCTCATACCTCCTTCACTAGTTTAGTCATATTTAACCAAATTTATAATGGCTACTTTGAAATCTGTGAAATCTGACATCTAGTTTCTCTCACAGGCAATTTATTTTTTTGTCTTTTTATTTATCTTGTGGATGAGTCACATGTTTTTGCTTCTCTGAATGTCTTGTTATTTAATTGAGAACTGGGCATTTAAATAATATCTTGGAGAGTCTCTGGATGTTAGCTCCCTTCCCCCTCTGCCAGACAACTTTGTGTTGTTGTTTGTTTGCTTGGTTACTGACTTTGCTTGGCTATTTTAGGGAAGTGTGTTTTCCCCATATAGTGGATGGAGCCTTTGGTGTCACTCTTCAGAGGACTCAGCCTTGGGTATGTGCACAGTCACCCTGGGAAGAGAGTGATTTTAGCAGTGTTTTCTGACTGTCTCTCTCTCTCCCTGATCTCTCTGTTAAGCTGTCTGCTTCATTTGGTATTGCACCCTTACCAGGGAGACTCCACTAATTATAAGCCTAATGTTCTATTGTTTTTTACAATGCCCTGAGGCATAAATTTCTCAGCAGACGGATCCAACTAAATGTGAAAAAAGATAGTTTTGGAGGCCAGTCTTTGAGAATTTATCTGCATGTTTCTTCTTAGCTGTCTCTTTCTCTGGTTCTCTCTGGTGAACTAGCTAGATTGTGGTTTAGCCTTTTGCTCTTAATTATAAAGAGCTATTATTTTTTAGAGTGCTTTTAGGCTTTGCCTTCCTCAGTTCCTTTGTTTCTAATAAAATCTGTTCCTTTGTGGAGTGTTGGAGTGCTCTTTCTTATGAACTTCCTCTCTGCAATCATTTCTGAGTCCCTTCTCGATAATACTTTGAGTGTTGTGCAGGGCAGTAGCCTTTGGTCATCTCACTCCTGGGTGGAAACTCCACTCTCTGAGCAACAGAGATGAAAGTTATCAAGGCCTCATTAATCTCACCTTACCTCACCTGGGGTACAGCCTTGATCCTATGGGTGGTGGAAGAAAGCTCCAACCTCTCACCTGTACTCTTCAACTTGGAGTTGGAAGGTGTGAGAAATACTGGCAACCTGCTCCTTCTGGTGATATAGGGTAAGCGTTTATTGAGAGCTGAGGGGAGACAAAAGCCAGTTCTTTGGCCACACCCACCCAGAGCCAGGCTACAGCTTCTGCCAAGCTGAGCTGTGTGTGACAGGAAGGAGTGTCATGGCTCAAATGCCAAAGGATACTGTTTTCCTTAGAGCTTTGGTAGATTTTCATGAATAAGTGTTTTTACATTTGTTACATGTCCTTAGGAAAATTTTGAGAGAAACTAAGTGGTTGATTTTTAAAAAAAATAATTTGTGCGAGCTTTGCTGGTTTTTCTGGAGAGTGATATGTGGAACCGGAAGTGAAACTCCTAGTCTTAGTTTCACCATTTATAAAGTGAAGAAACAATACCTACCTCACAGAGTGATGTTTAAAATTAAATATGAAAATATATGCTAAAGACTTTATAAACAAAATGTTATGTATTAATGTATTATTATTTGTGGTAAAAGAGCATCTGGCAAACATTTATAAAAGGCAAATATTGGTTTTATTAATAAATGTGAATGTTTGAGTCAGGCTTTAGAAAGAATGATGGAGGAAAAGCCTGTTAGGACAGGAAATTAAAAGTAAGATTATATACTCTTCTCCTATTTCTACCAGGACAAAATAAAATTGATCAAATTCTTGCTTTTTGGGCATATATTGACAATTAAAATAGGAACATTTTAATAAATGTTGCCATAAAATAATTATTTTTTTAGATTTTGGTAAAAGGCTGTTTCATAGAGAAAAGAAACTCTAGCACATTAAAAGTGCACAGAATGTATTGCAGGTTTTCATTTCATAGTCTCACTAATTGAATTGGAGATGAAGTTATCTTTATTTGATAGAGATGCATATTAAAATATTTATACATGAAATTACATTATGTCTAGATTTTTCCATAAATGCTTCAGCAAAACCAAAGACCTGAGGGAAGAATAAATAAATAAATCACTTCGACAAATGTTTGACAGTTGTTGAAAAGGGGTGGTGGGTATATGCAAGTTCATTATAAAATTCTCTCTACTTCTGTATATGTTGAGATTTTTATTAGAAAAAATAAAAACAAAAAAAAAAGTGTGTAGAGTAATACCTGGAAATTAGGTAATACAAGATAGATCTTTTAATTCCAGGCAATAACAACAGATGGCAGACCCTTCTTCCAATCATTGAGTTTTGTTTTTCTAAACAGTGGGAAGGATTTGATATGATTGCTTATATGGTTCCATCATTCTTTGTTATTATGTATAGGCCTCGCTCACCAGTGCATAGATGCAAATTGTGTATGTAGTGTTTTCATTTTCAAAAACCACAGATTGTTAAAAACTAAATTATAATGGTATTTTTAGAACACAGTACAAACTACTCACATTGTATTAGTTTGTCATTTAGCCTGAAATGCATATAAAAGGAATTAGCTCTCTCAATAGTGTACAAATCTAAGATTAGCATATAATTTTTCATTCAAACTGAGACATTTTTTGAGAGTAAGATACAATTGATAACTATACAAGATATCAGGTGTAAGTTGGGCAAAATGGGTCATTGGGTCATAGGGACACTATAAACTTACCTGAAAGAAGGACAGTGTATATAGCATGAAACCTTCCTCCAAAAATTGAATGCAAGTGATAAAGAGTACCAAAAATATCATCTGATTCCAGTCTCTTCTTTCTCTCTCCATCCTTCCTTTCTTCCCCTTCTGTATGTCTCTGTCATTCTCTGTGTCTAATACATTTCTAAATTGGGTCCCAAGAATTTGAAGTGGATTACTTGCTCAAAGTCATATAACTCACAACAGATTCAACATCATAATTGTCATACCTCAATGACCAGTGCAATGCTCTTTCTACTCAACAAATAACAATAAATATGAAACCATCAATATCCATTTATGAGTCTAGTTTTACAAAAACAGCAGTTATATATTTTAGTTAAGTGATAGCCAGAAAGATACGCCAATTTTGTCTGCCAATAATTGAAGTACAGAAATTCGAACTATATAAAATATACTTTTAAGCTTTTATAATAAAAAAATGGCATAATGTAAAAACACAAAAAGGGGAAAAAAGGAAATTTCAAGCTCAGCATCAGAAATTATTTCTGTCAGCAATCACATTAAGGAAGTTAGAGCAACATAAGCATGCAGAACAGAGCAGTTTATTTTAATATGATCACATGGATGTTTACTGTCCTTATTTCCTATAATTTTATAATAAACTGCTTAGAACTTTATTCTCTGGTGTGTATGCTCTAGTATAAGCAAATCGGCTTTTTAATAATTGTCAATGCAGTATACTTAGAATTCGACTAAGACTAATTCAAATATTTCTAACACAGAGCTTTGTTTGGGGGGTGGATTCTATTTGATACACTTCTGAGAAATTGTCCTAACAAAGCATTATCGAGCACAGGCTCGATAACCCGTTGTCCTACAAAGAGAATTTGCCTGAAGCGTTTCTTTAACAAACTGTCTATGGTAGCTTTGGTACTGTTAGCCTTTTCTTTGTGATGACAGTAGCAGACATCCACACTGTAATTTGGAAATCAGGTGAATGGTACCTCTCTCAAATAATTAAGAATAGAGAAGAGCTTTGTCTACAAAATCTGGTTTATCTCCACAATTTCAAGTATTACACTTGAGTCTAAATTACATCTCTTATGTAAGCATCACATTCAGTTAATGTCTGACTTTGATACCCAAAGTACCTGGTACGATGATAATAACAGAATCATCACCTGGGAAGTGGGTTAAATACACACACACACACACACACACACACACACACACACACACACATACACACACACTTCTCCATGAAGAAGATAATGTTTTTAACTTAATGACACGATCTGAAATAAAGCTAAATTAGGCAAAGTAAATCTTTTTGCAAGAGCTAGTACAATATTGAGTATAATTGATTAAATTATATCTCAATGGCCAACTGTAGATAAATACACTAGTAAACAGTTCAAAAAAATAATAATAAGTATCTGTGATTTATATAACCCTAGCCCATTAAAACATACACAAAAAAATGGCTTTTATTCATCAAATGACTTATTTTAATGAAAGAAGTAGACTTTTAAGTAGCTTTATATGACTTGTAAAGTTGGCAAGTTATATTTACTCAGTGGCAGGTGAGGTCCTTACTCTAGTATTCCTTAAGAAAAATGGAATAGAGAAGAACATTGATCACAAAGAGTATTGATAACCTGTTTTTCCCCACCAAATAATTAGATGACAATAAACAAGAATCTCACAACTCACCTAAAAAAGAGTTAATCAATATATGTTTTAAATAATTTGTTCATTTATTCTGAAATATTTTATAGAGGGTCTACTCTATCTCAGGGACTCTATAAGTCACTGTCAGATACTGTGTGCCTAAAAATGCACAAGTATATCCTGGCTACTTGGAATCAACTATAAAAAATAAATCAAGCTTCACCGTCTTTCCTTCTTTAGTCCCCGTTTCTCAAAATATCACTTGCCTCCATCATTTCTTTTCTTTAGCTGCCACTCAAGGTAGTTTTGGTATCCCCTAAGCCCATATTGTCTTTCTTCCTTTAAACATGCTTATTTTTCTTAGAATCATGAATCAACCTTTGAATCTTAGACTGGATTTTCAGAGTATAGCTGCAGTTTCACATTTTAAATTGCCAGCAGGGAAGTTGAATGAGACAATAAGCCTCACTGCCTGAAGTTCAATGATCCCTGAATGAAAAAATATGATCCTATGTACTTCCTTTCTTTATACAGCACTGAATACTCGTGAAGGAAAGATAAAAGCAACCAAAAGATATATGTTTAGTTTTTTAAAAGCTCGTAATCTAAAAGGGTAATCAAATCACAAGGAAATTTTTACAACTTTTAATGAGGTAAAAGCCTGCCTATTGAAAAGAGATCTTTTCTTTTCTTTTCTTTTCTTTTCTTTTCTTTTCTTTTCTTTTCTTTTCTTTTCTTTTCTTTTCTTTTCTTTTCTCTTCTTTTCTTTTCTTTTCTTTTCCCACATTTTACTGAGAAATAATTGGCATACAATACTGTATAACTTTAAAGAAAACAGCCTGATGGTTTGATTTATGAGGCATGATCAGAAAATATGGTGAATGTTTAAATTAAAAAAAAAAATGTCCCAGTAAAAGACACATTGTCATTAATCTCTCTCGGAATACTCCCCCCAGCTTTGAACACACTTATCCCATAGTCCTCGCACTTTCTGAAGCAGTTCTGGAAGTCCTCTTTCTTGAGTGTCTTTAGTTGCGCTGCCATGGCTGTGTCCACGTCCTGAATCATTTTGACTTTGGGTAAGAGCCAAAAGTCGCATGGCACCAAATCTAGTGAACAAGGTGCATGAGGACACACCATAATGTTTTTATTTGACAGAAATCGCCATATACCAGAAGCGATGTGTGACACAGAGCATTGTCATGATAGAGGATAAAGTAAAGACCCTCGTGAAAGAGGACTTCCAGAACTGCTTCAGAAAGTGGCAAGAACAATGGGATAAGTGTGTTCAAAGAAAGGGGGAGTATTTTAAGGGGATATATATATATATATATATATATATATATATATATATATATATACACACACACACACACACACACACACATATATATATATGCCGTGTTTCCCCCAAAATAAGACTAGGTGTTATATTAATTTTTGCCCCAAAAGACGCATTAGGGCTTATGTTCAGGGGATGTCATCCTGAAAAATCATACTAGGGCTTATTTTCCGCTTAGGTTTTATTTTCGTGGAAACATGATATATATATATATACGTATATATACATATATATATGTTTCTTGTGCTTTAGGTGTCATATCAAAAAAAATCATTACCAACACCCATGTTGAGCTCATCTCCTATGTTTTCTTCTAGGAGTTTCATGGTTTCTGGTCCTACCTTTAAGTTGTTAATCTATTTTGTGTTAATTTTTTGAAGGGTGTAAAAATAGGGGTTCAGTTTCATTTTTTTTTTTTGCATGGGAATATCCAATTATCTCAGCACCATTTATTGAAAAGACTGCCTTTTTTCTATTAGTATTTATAGCTCTCTTGTCAAATATTATTTGACTTTATATGCTTGGATTTATTTTGAGCTCTCAGTCTGTTCTGTTGGTCTATTTGTCCGTTTTTATGCCATTACCATATTGTTTTAATAACTATAACTTAGAGGATAGCTTAAAATCAGGAAGTGTGATCTTTCCTGCTTTGTTCTTTCTCAGTATATCCTTTGCTTATTGGGCTCACTTGTGGTTCCATATAAATTTTACTATTGTGTTTCCTACTTCTGTAAAAATACCATTGGAAACTTGGTAGTGATTACATTAAATCTATAGATGGATCATGGTAGCATTAATATTTTAACTATATATATGTAGATATAGATATATATGTGTGTGTGTGTGTGTACATATATGTATATATGTATATATATATATACACACACATATATATAGTATATATATATATACTATATGGATATATATAGATATTTATATAGAGAGAGAGATATATAGATATCATACATATGATATCTATATATCTATATCTATCTATATATTATATATAATATATATTTCAATCTATGAACATGGGAAACCTTTCCATTTATTTCTGTCTTTTTCAATTTCTTTCATCAATGTCTTAAACAGAATTTTTTACCTCATTAGTTAAATTTATTCCCAAGTATTAGTTTTGGATGCTATTGTAAATTGGATTGATTTCTTTATTTCTTCTTCTAAAAAACAAAAGTTGTTAATGTATAGAAATGCTACTGATTTTTGTATGTTAATTTTGTACCCTGAAACTATTGAATTTATTGATTAAATCTAAGAGATTTTTGACTGAGAGATTTGTAAAGATTTTCTATATATCAAATCATGTCATCTGCAAACAAAGACATCTTTAGTTTTTCCTTTCCAATTGTGATACTTTCTATTTCTCTTTCTTTCCTGATTGCTCTAGCTAGGACTTCTAGTACTATGTTGAATAGGAATGGTGACAGTGGGCACCATTTTCTTGTTTTTTTGTTGGAGGAAAATCTTGCAACCTTTCACAACTGAGTATGATGTTAGCTGTGGGCTTATCACATATGGCCTTTATTATATTGAGATATGTTATTTTAATGCCTAATTTTTTGAGATTTTTTTTTAAAATGATGAATGGATGTTGAATTTTGCCAAATGCATTTTGTTCCATTTATGGAGATGATCATATGATAATTTTCTTTCATTCTGTGAAGTGATTTATCACACTTATTGATTTTCCTATATCAAACTATCCTTGTATCCCAGGGATAAATTCCAGTTGATCGTGGTGAATTAATTATCTTTTGAATATGCTATTGAATTTGGTTTGATAGTATTTTATAGAGAATTTCTGCATCACTATTCATCAGGGATATTGGCTGGCAGTTTGTTTTTCTTGTAGTGATCTTTTCTGGTTTTGGTATCAAGATAATGGTGGCCTCATACAATGAGTTTGGGTGAGTATCCTCTTCTTCTATTGTACAAGTTTGAGAAGAACTGGAGTTAATTCTTCTTTAAATGTTTGGCAAAATTCACCAGTGACACTATCTGGTTTTGGACTTTTATTTGTTGGGACATTTTTGATTACTGGTCTAATTTCCTTACCAGTACTTGGTCTATTCACATTTCTATTTCTTCTTGATTTAGTTTTGGTAAGTTATATGTTTCTAATATATATATTTTTTAATTTCTCTAAGATGTCCAGATTGTTGGCATATAGTTGTTCATAGTAGCCTCTATGATCCTACAATTTTTTGTGGTACCCATGATATATATATATATATATATATATATATATATATATATATGCACATATATATGTATATGTGTGCATATATATATATATATATGCGCACATATACATATATATGTGCGCATATATATATATATTTTTTTCATTTACAATTTTGTTTATTTGGATGTTTTCTCTTTTTTCCTGGATAGTCTAAGACTTTGTCAATTTCATCTTTTTAAAGAACTAACTCATAGTTTGGGTAATATTTTCTATTTTTTTCTTGTTTTCGATTTTATTTCTGTCTTATTCAGTAGTATTTCCTTTCTTTTGCTAACTTTGGGCTCAATTTGTTCTTCTTTCTTAGTTCCTTAAGGGATAGAATTGGGTTCTTTATTCAGGATACTAATTGCTTCTTAATATAGGCATTTATTGTTAGAACTTCCTTCTTAGAAACACTTTTGCTGCATTTTACAAGTTCTGGTATGCTTGTTTCTCTCAAGAGACTTTTCAATTTACTATTTAATTTCTTCTTTGACCCATTGGTTGTTCAGGAAAGTATGGTTTAATTTACATATGTTCACAAATTTGCTAGTTTTCCTTTTGCTACTGATTTCTAGTTTCTTGCCATTGATGTCAGAGAAAATATTTGGTGGGTTGTTAAACTTCATAAATTTGCTGTGACTTTTTTTTTTTTTTTGCCTAACATATGGTCTATCCTACAAAACGTTCCATGTGTGCTTGCGAAGAATGTGTGTTCTGTTGTTGGATAGAATGTTATATACTATATTTGAAAAATATATGTGTATATATATGTCTGTGTATATGTATATGTATATATCTGTTACGTATATATCTGTTAGGTCTGTTAGGTCTATATATATCTGTTAGGTATATATATAGATAGATAGATAGATAGATAGATAGATAGATAGATAGATAGATAGATAGATAGATAGATATGTCAGGTCTATCTAGTCCAGGGGTGTCCAAACTGTGGCCCGCGGGCCAACTGCGGCCTGCAATCCATTGTTAATTGGCCCGTAGCAAATTCCAAAAATATATTTAGTTTACTTAAACCAGGTGTTATGTCTTTGGGCAGGTGGGGCCTGCTATTATGACCTGTTTTTGCTCAAGGAAACTGTTAGAGATATGAGGACTGGGATGGAGGTTGTGCCCTGTTAATAATAGTTGGTTAGGGTTACAGGCTTGGTTTCCTGCCCAAATGAGGCTATAGGATGGAGTCTATTATTGTCTGGATTCTCTGGTGAGGCGTACTAGGTGTTCAGGACTGGGTACTATAATCAATATTAGTTGGGGCTATGCATTAGCTTCCTTGCTCTAGTAGGACAGCAAAAACGGCTCCAGGACTGCAAACCTTATTATTTGGGGATCTGAATCAGGCCAGAGTGTGTATTGAATTTCCAGATCAGGTGAGGCCATTGGTTTTGATCTGCAGATTGGGGAGCCACGGGTTTTTCTCTCTGTTACAGTGCAAGCGTACATAGGGCTGTTGAATGAATGGGTTATGCAGCTGCTCATGTGCTCTGTTTAGGTTTCCTGGTTAGACCAGTTAAAAGCTATATTCATTGATGAGTGAAGCTACAAATTAGATTCCCTGTCAGGTTGCAGCAGGAGAAGAGCTCTAAAACCAGTTAAGCTTTCTGTTGTCTTAACTCAAGCTGACCTATACCCTAAGTTCCCTGACTAAGCAAGTCCACTGGCTTTGCTCTACAAACTATTGTCTCTGCCTGTTTTCCTCTTGGATCCCATGCCACCGGGCTACACAGCTACAAGAAGTTGTCTCCAGATCTTCTGGACAAATGGGGCAGGAAAAAAAACTCTCCACACTTGGTGGGGCTGTGATTCAATTCCTTGCAGGAAGGGGAGAGGCCACTCTAGGCTACTCTCAATTTCTGAGAGTCTCTTTTATTGAGAGAGGATAGGAACTACCCTCAGCCTTGGCTGTAAATGAATCCCCCTGCCTGTGCATAGCACAGGAACACTCCACACACAGTACTGGCTTTGCTCTGGGGCTTATTAGCTCTGTCTGCTGGCCTCTCGGCCTGGGCACCACTGGATCACACTACTTCCAAGAGTTATTACCAGGCCTTCTGGGGGAGCCACAGGTCAGATGCGGCTTGGTAACACTCTCCACAATGGGTGGATCTATGAGTCATCTTCTTGCCTGGGTAACTCCTTGTTTGAGGATCTGAATTAGGCAGATCTATACCTTGCCAAGTTTCCTGGTCAAAGTATGCTTCTGACATGATTCAGCAGATGAGCAAAGCCTGTGCTTGGGATTACTACTTGGGCACTGCAGGTATGAACTAGGTCTGCCAAGATTCCTGTGCTGGTTGTTGTAAGCCTCTTCTCCCCTCTCTATCACAGTCAGATTCTCGGTGGTAGAGCCCTGCAGTTTCCCCTGCAATCTCTATAATGTAGTGTGAGATCAGAATAGGGACTCCTTCAAAGTGACCCACAATGCTGGGGGTGGGGGTTAGTTGTCCCTCCCAGGTTCTCTGTTCCCAGTGGAGGAACACAGGAGTCAGTGGAGGCCTCTTCACATGGTACTGCACTAGTCTGGGGGAGGAGCAATGCAGTCAGCATGTAGCTACTTCACTTACCCTTCTAATGGAGTCTCTCTCTTGTTCTCTGTCTTGCAGGAGTGTGCTTCACCCTTCTCTCTATATTCTAGGATTTTCTCAGTGGTGTTTTGTTCTTGAACAGTTGTTAATTGTTCTTCTTGAGAGGGGTAGTGAAGTCAGGAACAACATTTTTTGCCATCTTGGTGACATCACTTCTCTATTTTTTTTATTATTATTGGTGTTTCACAGTTACTAAGCCACGTTCACTTATGCAGAGGAATATGCAGGAGTAGCACATAACAAATTGAATGTACCTGCCTTTTAGAAAATTCAGTTCTTAAAATTAAAAGTAATGGAAACTAAGTTATTGCATAAATACTATACACATTAAAACAACTGTCTCTCTGTCTTGCTTTATACATGGAACAATCAAGTATATTTCAAAATAAGTCTTTAACACTGGAAAATTAGAAAATGTATTCTACTTGTAGTGTGTTTAAAAAATGTAGGTGATGTGTCAATGTGATTCGTTTTCTTCTCAAAAATAATACTGTTTGGTTATTCAATCATAAAAAACAGGGAAAGCATATTTTAAAGTGATATAATTTGAAAGCTTACATCGGAACATATTATAGCTCTATATAGCTATATAGCTCAAACATATTTGTGACTCTTTAGAATAGTTAATGAGTTTAGAATTCAGGTTGTGGTTATGAAACCTCATGAAAACCCAGTGGCCAAAAATAACAGTTGTCTACTGTATACCAATAAAGTTGTTGGAACAACATAACTATAGGAATTTTTTTCGAAGTACAAGTGTGTTCTCTTTGCCATAGAATAATTGACTCAAAATGACTGTGAGATGATCATGTACATTTGTTTTTTAAAATCAGCAAAGTGATTCTGATATCAGTAAACCACTATTCTTACATATACCAGACTCCATTTGAATTGGAGAATAGCACATCAATTTAAGTTTCCTCATCATTATCGTGCATAATGAGTGATAGCTGAAGAGGGGATATAGAGAAATATGTTAATTCTCATTTGACAAATAAATAAAATATTAATGGAATCAAAGAATGCTATTAGCAGACAAGAATAGTTGTGCTATATGATAGTTTTCCTATATTACTTATGTAGGTATATAAATCTTTGAAAATATTTTGTATTGTCATTAACACTTTAAGATTACACATGAACACGCACATTCACTAACACTCTCACATGCTTTTTTTAAAATTGGTTTTTAATTATTATTGACATACAATATTATGTTAGCTGCAGGTGTACAACATAGCGATCAGACACTTACATACTTTGAAAAGTGATCACCATAATAAATCTAGGATCCATCTGGTACCATAAATTGTTACTATGATATTTTTGACTATATTGCCTATCATGTATATTACTGCCAGTTATAAAATTAGTCACATGCCTTTTTATAGGCAAATGTCTGCAAGAGGAAAGTAGATGGCAACATGTTAACAAGTAGTAGTCTAGAACACTCCGCTGTGGGTTTACACTTGGCAAATGCAATACAAAATAGAAGTGAGATATGGAACAGAGAGCAGAGGGATGAACTGAAAGTTTGTTTATAGAACAGGGATTTCTCAGTTCTCTTATTACCCACAAGCAACGACAACAAAAATCACACAACAAAATGTGACTTATCTGAAGTCACTGAACAATTCAGAATAAACTAAGGAGTTACTGTGGTAGTCTCACCTTATAATAGTATTTTGAATGTCTCCATCTTTATGGCATTTTCAAACAAAAGGGAAAAAAAATCCTAGTCAACTTTTCTTGGAAGCTACTAGAGAGTGTGTTTCAATAAAATTAGGGTAGAATTGACAAGTAGAAGACCTAAGATACAGGAAAAAGGAATGAGGTTAAAGTTGCTCATGAAATAAGTAAGATATGTAGGAGGTCCCAGGATAATGGTTATGTAGCAATTGTCAAAAGCCACCAGGCTGAACAAGAGCAGAAAGTTGGAGAGTTTCAGAATGGATATTCCTCAGAAAGCCAATAAATGTGATAAATTATTTGAAAGAGATAATCATGGGATAATTGAGTTGAGAAACATTTTAGAGAGCTATGGGAATTTAAGGAAAATATTTATCAAATGGTCATTTTAGGTTTTCTTTGAAAATATTACAGAGAGAAGGAGAGAGACTCCAGAAACAAAACAAATACCTACAAGTTGTATGAGAAAAGAAACATATTTAGTTTAGTACTTGGTGGAACAATGAATAACTACATCAACATAATAAAAAGAAATAAAATAAATTTGAGATATGATTTATTGGGAAGATGAGGTTTAAGAAAAGAGAGTTTAAATGAATAATAATAATAATGAATGAAGAACCAGCATGAATTGAATACTTATCATGAGTTATACAATGTTATAGATAATTTAAACTTATTAATGTAATTCACTTACATAAAAGAGATGGTTAAAATTGCTATCCACATTTATAGATGAGGAAACTGATGAGGAGTAAGGTTAAGTAACAAACCCTATGTCACTTTGGTATAAATGCTTAAGTCAGAAGATGATATCTCAGTTTTTCTCAATTAATTGATCAAGACATAGCCATACACTAATATTAATTAGGAATATGGACTTAAGAACGAGAGCTGAGAGTGTTTTCCTATTATGAATGGCATGGTATGGTAAGGAGGAAAATAGTCTATGGAATGATTGAAGATTAAGGATTGCTTCCTCGTGTTATAAGCCTTTCTTATGTAACATGTTAAATTATTCCAATGAAATACTTTGACAAATTCTTTAAGTCATTAAATTATTAGCTATTCTAAACAATTTGGAAAGCAAATTATGTCTCAGCACATGAAGCTGAAGAACGTATTAAAATAAAAAGAAACTGAATTATACCACAAACTCAGCTAGAATTAACGTCGGAACAGTAAGAGAAACAGTAGCTTGTTTTATTTAAGAAAGGCATTCTTGCACATGAGTTGCTTTGCATTCATTTATAAAGCATTCATTTCTGTATACTATCTCTGTTTTTTGTCACAACATTCCTTTTTATACATTAATTGCTAAATTTAATGTTGAGCATCATGAGCTCAACATTAAATTGTGAGGGGATGTTCTGAAGTTGTTTTCTTAATGTGCCAGTTAGAACAATGCCAAGGTTAGCACCTAAGAATCGTAACTTCCACTGTAACATACATCCTGTTATAGCTCACAGTGCTGATGTCAACTCTTAGTATGTACTTAAAGATGAAAGTATGCAAGAGATGCTACGGGACCCCTTGTTATAGTCAAGTAATCTAACAAATTTGTGAAGGTGTTTTTGGAAGTTTGACATCTTCAGAAAGGAAATGTGAATTTCTCCTGGAGAGTGGGACATTCATTTGCCTTGCCATAGAAAGATGGATTTCTCTATGTAACCTCAGTGAAAACTTCATGATCTGTGATACTATGGCACAGTAAATAATCCATCTCAATACAGAGATATAATAATCTATTCTTAGTAGAACTCAGTGGAGGGCCTAGAGGTATATACACCACTTTAATGACATTCCTTGTTGTAAAGATTAGAAATATTATTCCAAAGCAGGAATTCTGGAAAGTCTAGAGTGTATGCTGTATATTCAACAAATGCTGTGCCCCTTTATGTGCTCAAAAATGTACTAGGCACTAGGACCACAGCAGTGAACAAGATCAACTAGGTTTCATATTTCTTGAGTTTACATTCTATAGGAGAGAGAAAGAACAAATGAGGAAACAAAGATAAAGTAAGATAGCCATAAATACGAAGAAAAAGTAAAGCAGGGCAAGGGTTGTGGCAGAGAATGGTCAAAGGGTTTCTTTAGATTGAGGCTCAGACATATCTTTCTGTGAAGTTGACATTTCACCGACGCTTGAATTAGTCGAGAGCTGTTTGAGGATCCAGAAAATCAGGTTCCAAGACAGAGGGAAAATCAGGAACAAAAACTTTAACCAGAGGAATAAGCTCGGCACATTTGAGGAATAAAATGAAGGGCAATGATACTAGAGCCGAGCTTCCCAATAGACCAAGTCACAATAGCACAGTGCAAGTGGCTTACAGTTAAGCAGAGATACCAGTATCCTCAGTCTTCAAGACCGCTGGGCATGGTGCACGTGACATGAGGTCCTGGGCCCAAACCCACTGGTCACAAGCAGTCACTTCAATTTACCTCAGGGTTCCATGAAAAATATTATCTTTTTCTATGTGTGTCAAAGTTGAGAGAAATTTGGAAAGCATTGAATCTAGAGTGGAATGAATGTGAGGTACAAAATGAGTATGGACAGTAGTCAGAAGCCAGTTCATATAAAGCCTCATCGTTCATGGAAAAGAGTTTAGAATTTAGGTGGAAAGGCATTTATAAAGAATGATAATTTAGTTTATGTTTTGATATGATCTCTCCAGCTGCTATATGGAGAGTGCACCAAGCAAAGTATTAGAATCAAGTTGCTTCCACATGTTCAGCATTAGGGTGATCCTGGGGTTGTCACTTGGTATCTCAGTACCCAAGTTTCTTTATTAAATCATCAAAAACAATGGCATTTGTCTCTGAGCTTGAATCACAGTTGTCTTGTTGAATGATGTCAGTGCCTGCCTTGAAAAAAGATAACACGTAAAAGGGAGAGTGTTGTTCCTGCAACTGACAGCTCACATTCCAACCGGACAACTATCTTCTACAGATCAGTTTGTGAACAAGGGATGATTAACTTCCCAGAAGGAGAGAGGTAATGGGAGCAGTGAGTCACTGGGGATTGCTTTGACACTGATCAGTTTCTACTGGCCATGCTTCTCAGAATGAAGATGAATTAGCGGTGGCAATACGTATGCATCCATGACCCTTTTCTATGAATTAAACCTCCTGAATGAACACCAAAGGCATCTGTCACCTGACAGCCAGGTCACTCTCTCTCTGGTTAAGTAGTTTAGGAATAACACATACCTCTTAGCATGTCTGGTTAACAGTCATGCCAGCAGGTGTTAAACAGAACAAGCATCATCAGTCTATCCTAACCGATACAGAGCAACCTGTAGGCCTTCTTTAAATCAGGTTTTCAAGATGTCTAGATGTGAAGAACCAAGAGCGCTCATTTCCATTTGGTTTCACGGGGTATAGCTGCTTTTTTCCTGAATAAATAAAATAAGTGTTTATTCCATTTCCTCATAATATATTTAAAATTTAAAAATTATGACATCAGTGACATTGAACTGAAAAGTTTCTTTTATTTATATATTGATTCTTTAAATGTGGAAAAGTATGATTCTCTTTCTTTCAGATAGCAAAATATTTTCAAAGGATAGATGGTACCTGAAAGGCAGTTAAGGTACCTTTCATGTACCTGAAAGGATTTTTAAAGTGATAAAAACACTAGAGCAAGAGATTGCTGATGTGATGCAATGGAAGTATTCTGGAGAGAGAGCCTTGATGCGGGATTAAATTGGAGACCACTATATTGAAAGGAGAGGAAGGGTTAATTTTAGGAATGATGTCATTAAATAGGCAGCTGAACACAGATCCAAAGTAATGATGGAAGGGTTGACTTTTTATTAAAGCAAGGGTCCTTCATCCATTATTACAGGAGGAAAGGCAAAAATGCAATTACAAGTTCATCGGGTAGATATATGAAATATAGAGAGGATGAAAGAGTTTCTATAAATCTGCCTACATTCATCTTCTTGAATTTTGAAGTGAGATCATCAGCCATGAGTCAGTCAAGAAGTGTCAGAGGAAGTTTGAGGAGAAAATAGAGGTTGGGAATAAGTTCAAATGCAACGATGTAAGGAATCTCATTGAGTGCTGCATTTTTAACTTCCCTAAACTCATTTCACTGGGTCATCATTGCTCACAGAACTGTGTTTCTTAGTAAGAAACTTTCCGGCATTAGGGAGATAACCCCTTGTTCGCGTGCAGACATTCTCAGGAGAGTTTTGATAATTCAATTGTGGGTATAAGGAAAATAAGTAATCATGTAATGAAAATAGCACCGGTTTAAAAATTAGAATATCATTCAAGATTTTATTCCACTATGCAGAGGTTATGTTGATTTTTGCCGAGTCCGTTAACTTCTTTAAAAGAGAGTTTGTAAGCGCACTATGATAAAAAGCTGGTAAGCAATTGTCTAGAGATGAGGGACGGAGGGAGGGGTTATAACGAGCACAGGGAAATTCGGTGCTGATAGATATGTTTATTATTATAATTATGATGGTTTCCTGGGTATAGACATGAGATAAAATGTATCAAATTGTAGGCTTTATTTATGTTTATTATTATAATTATGGTGGTTTCCTGGGTATATATATGAGATAAAATGTATCAAATTGCAGGCTTTAAGTGTGTGCAGTTTACTGTATTCAATTATACATTAATGAAACTGCAAATGAATAATGTTTTATAGGATATGACCTAACTACTTCATATAATTTTGATAAGTGTCAAATAATAGTACATATAAACATAACTCAAAAATTCTGAAGTGTTCTAAAATATAAGATTTTTTATGAAAGTAAGGTTTTATAACATGAAGTTTCTTAACCTTGAAAAACAGAAATACTTGTTTCTGAGACTGAACAGTTGAAGAAGCTAAAAGTAGTTTTTTCCCCAACAGCACAGGGGAGAAGTTGAAGTATTAATATGGAAATTCATAAATACCGTAGCCCGAGATCACAGTTGATACAAGGAGTATCAAAGGTTAAGGCTGCTACTTGAGACTGTTCTTAGGGAAATTTTATAAGGAGATAGCGTTTATCTTCAGGCTTCTTTTGTCCTCTTCAGCTACTCTGCTACCTATGTATCAAATTGTCCTATGTTGATAGTGCCTTCTCTGTCATGTTTCTAAACTCAGCTGAAAAGAAACTAGTTTATTCAATCCCAATAATGTATTAGGTACTTAATGTATCATCCCTAAGTGGGATGTCTATGTTTTAGAAAGACGCCTGCAGAAACTCATTTATTCATTTATTCAATCAATTACTGGACAATTCATTTCTTATAATAGGCACTTTTACCCCCCCAAAAAAAGAGTAATATAAAATATCAATTTATTATTTTTTGATTTTGTTGCTATGAATGTTTTGTCTCTCTCTTATTCAAATTTAACAGCTAATTTAAGCATCATATCTAGTTCTACTTCCTATGTAATTTCTTCCTGCTCCCAATATATTTTGCATGTAAAATTGGGACCATGTTTTCTGATACCTAATCACTGGTGTTGTTTGCTTTACATAGATGAAAAGGTATGTCGTTTTAGGAACTCTCTCTTGTTAGTTTATAAAATATGTTTTACAGCTTAGGAAAAAATATTTTTTTAATTGAAATTCAAATTGTACCTGTGGACAGATATTTTGACCAAAGAAAACCTATAAACTGTCCTGAGCAAGCTCCTTTATACTGCCTCAGTGATTTCCCTCCCTGCTCCTATACACTTATAATTCATGATTGTTTTTTATATTCCCAATGAGTTTAGTACATATATGTATAATACCTGTGACATAGTATTGCATTTACTTATTTGTGTTGCATAAGCCCTTAATGCAGGAGGCACATTTTATTTATTTTTATATCCTTAAGATCAAGAATATGTAGTTTCTGGTACTTAATATATAATAACTGCTAAAAAAGAAGGGAGAAAAAAAAACAATGAAAGGAGGCAGGCATTATCTTAGTAATAGAGGTTACATCAAGGAATAAAAATTTTAAACGTCTATACCATCATAGAATTTACCTTCAAAATAAAGTTTACCCACAAATTAATTTGTTTTTGCATCTAAATACAATGTGTGTGTGTATTCTTACATGTTTACAAACATACATATGTGCATTCTTATATATTTATACATACTTACATATACATGTGTATGGATACATAGATACATATGTGTATGCATATACTTGCATCTTGCATATGTACATATATAAGCATGTATACTTGTACACATACATATATGCATAAGTATACATACTTACGTGTGTATGTAAGTATGTATATATATATGTATATATACATGTATATATGTATATATGTAGATAAATTACATTAATCAAAACTACTCTTCTTCCTGCTGTTGACTGAACTATAAAAAATACAGGTTTGATCTAAACATATATTCTCCAGTTCAATTTCTCAGTTACTCATTAATGTATATTACTCCACTTGATAGACTTTAAAGTCATTTGTATGCTACACGTACACAATGGCTTCTAAGATGCAGAAGATCCAAATGCAATATTGCAATTGTTACTAACCAACAGTTGAGTTAGATTGTTTTTTTCAAGAGATAGCCATTCTATTTGGAGATGAAAACATGTGCCATCTAATAGAAACTTAATTTTCTTAACATCATATGACAGTTATGAAGAAGTGACTATAGTAAAATTATTGTATATTTAATTGAAAAGGCTAACTTTTGGGGTCAGAAATCACTTAGTCACTTACCAAAAGCATGGCATATATTTCATACTACTGTTGCTTTTAAAGCATTTTAAATACGTTACGATAAATGAAATTGCATGCCCTTAGTACCTGCCCTTATTCATTTTAGGAAAAAGCTTTTTAAATAACATTGCACACTAATCTTTCATAAAAATGTTATACTGCCACACTTATAAAGTAAATTTATGTAGGAGAGGGCTAATAACAATTTTACTCTTGACATATGTGTGTGTGTGTGTGTGTGTGTGTGTGTGTGTGTAATTTTGAATGGTATTAACTAATATTTAAAAGTTTTTTTACTTTGTCATTTTTCATTACTATCATTAATATGACATGCTATTTCTATTTAGTCTTTGAGGGAATACTAAAAATGTTGATGTTAGCAAAAACTATTTGTTAGTAGGACATTTTTAGCTCCTTGCACGTATGCTGAAGAAAAATAACATTTTCCATAGACAGTTCATAATACCCAACATCTTAACTTTGGAACAGATTTGGAAAGAAAATATTTAAGTGTAAGTTAACATTGAAATTGATTTATCTTCCTTACTAATTTAATTAACAGTACACAGAAAGAGCACTATATTATTTTCAAAATTACAAAGAATGACAAACTAGTATAAAATAATCACATCTTTTTCGTTGCATGCATTCCTTACTTAAAATATTGCATCTTTTCTTGCTAATCCTTTTGTACAATAACCATCTAAAGTGTTCTAAAATTAATTTTAAGTGATATACCAATTCATACAACACACACACACACACACACACACACACAAGCACACACTTGCTAAGGGCATATAGCTTGAAATAGATTGTTTAAATTAATAAAATGTCAGAAAAAAATAGAAAATGAATTGTACCAATAATCACAATTTCATTTCTCTAAACAAGTATTTACCATTTGCTTAGGATTTAGTCAGCAAGCTTTTTTTACCATGCTATCACCCTAGTAATTCAGTTCAGAATATATATTTTTAAATTTCCATGTTGATTCTTGTTTGACCTGTGGGTTATTTAGATGTATTTATTATTTATAAATATTTAATAATTTCATATATATACATATACACACATATATATACATATACATATATATGTATACATATATATGTGTATATATACATATATATGTGTGTGTATGTGTGTATATATATATATATCTGTGGTTGATTTCAAATTTAATTCCTTAGTATTTGTAAAACATACTCTGTATTACTTCAGTCCTTCTGAATTTATTGAGACTTTTTTTATGGCCTTATATCACCAACCTGAATATCCCATATGTACTTGAAAAGAATATGTATTCTGCTAATACTGGGTAGAATATTCTATGTGTAAGGTAATTTTAATAGTGTTAGTTAAATCTTGTACGTGTACATCCTTACTGATTTTCTGTCTAGTTGTGTAAATTACTAAGAGTATTGAAATTTTAAAACTATTAGTGTAGATTCTTTTTTCTCCTGTCAAGTGTCACTTTTTTTCTTCGTGCATTTTAGAGCTTTGTTTCGGTATATGTAGCTCCCTTATTCAATAATAATTTAATTATAAACTATCCTCTTTTTCTCTAGTAGTAATCCTAGTTATAATGTCTTTTTTTTTTTTCTGATAATGTACTCATTCTCTTATTGGAGAGAATTTACTTTAAATTTACTTTATCATGTATATGTTTTTCCACTCTTTTACTTTTAACCTATTTGAATCTAAAGTGTTCTTGTACACATGCAGCTCCATCTTGTCATTTTTTTTCTGTTGATATAAAATTTTGTTAATCACAAAGGATACAGAAAGTTATATAAGTGGTTACAGAAAGTAGTACATAATTGCATTTGAAAATGCTCAGC
The DNA here is from genome assembly GCF_004115265.2 of Rhinolophus ferrumequinum. Lineage (NCBI taxonomy): Eukaryota > Metazoa > Chordata > Mammalia > Chiroptera > Rhinolophidae > Rhinolophus > Rhinolophus ferrumequinum. The sequence continues at coordinate 67,867,061 of NC_046294.1, read as the reverse complement.
ATGAACAAAATGAGGACAACCTAATGGCTTTAGTTATTTAGGATCTTGCTTTTTAAATTCATTTTGAAACTATTTGCTTTTTGAATTAGATATTTAGTCAATTCATATTTAATGTAGTTATTAATATTATTGGATTATATCTGCCATTTGGGTATTTGTTTTCTAGACATATCTATTCATTCCTCTCCACCATGTTCTTTTATTGAACAAAATTTATTTTTTGCATATGATTAAAGTTCCAATATTTACTATATATTTTACATTGATCTAGTGACCAATCTCGGGGTAACAATCGGCATCTTTAACTAACAAAACTATTTCAGGTTAATACTAAGTTAAGTCTAATAAAATATACCAACTTTAATTCTGTATACTTATAGCTCTCATTCTTCTGTTTATTGTTGTCTCCTTTGTACTATTACACACACATATGCAAATACAAAGTTAGAATTATTGCTTTAAATAAACTTATAATTTTAAGTAGAGTAAATCATATTTTACACTATATAACCATTTCTGGTTGTCTTTATTCCTATCTGTGGATTCAGGTTACTGTCTGGTGTCATTTCCTGTTGACTTGAATACTTTCAAACTTTTATTTTTGTGTTAAGCTTTCATCAGCTTGATTACAATGTGTGTACACATGGTTCTCTCTATGAGTAACCTGCTTGGGGTTGAGCCTCATGGATTTTTAGATTTTTGTGTATGTATATGGGAAATGTGGGTAGTTTTCAGTTACTTCTTTCTTTTCTGTCTTTTCATCTCCTCTGTTTTTGATATGCTTAATACGGTCCCAGAGTTCTCTGAAGATTTATTCAGTAGTGTTCAATCATTATTCTCTTCATTGCTTGGTATTTCATAATTTCTGTTGATTCATCTTCAAATTTACTAATTCTATCATATGCCATCTTAAATTTGCTGTTGGATCCATCTTGTGATTTTGTTTGTTCTTTTAATTTGGCCATTTTAATGTTTAACTAAGAATTCTCATTTGTTTTCATTTATAGTTTTTGATTCTCTATTAAGATACCTTATTTTTTCAGTAATTATCATATTATCCTTTTATTATTTGAACACAATCTTTTAAAAATTATTCAGTATATTTATAATAGTGGTTTTAAAGTCATTTTCTATGAACTCTAACATCTGGGTCCACACAGAGTTAGTTTCTAGTGACTATATTTCCTCAATTTTGTTTTACATTCCTGTTTTAATGCATGTCTCAACTTTCAATTAAAAAATGCAATTTTGGTTCGCAGCCGCCGCTGGCCGCCGTCGCTCTCTAACGCCAGCGCCACCTCTAGCTCGCCGAGCTCCAGCCGAAGGAGAAGTGGGGTAAGTAAGGAGGTCTCTATACCATGGCTCGAACAAAGCAGACTGCCCGCAAATCTACCGGTGGTAAAGCTCCCAGGAAGCAACTGGCTACAAAAGCCGCTCGCAAGAGTGCGCCCTCTACTGGAGGGGTGAAGAAACCTCATCGTTACAGGCCTGGTACCGTGGCATTCTATGAAATTAGACGTTATCAGAAGTCCACTGAACTTCTGATTCGCAAACTTCCCTTCCGGCGTCTGGTTCAGGAAATTGCTCAGGACTTCAAAACAGATCTGCGCTTTCAGAGTGCAGCTATTGGTGCTTTGCAGGAGGCAAGTGAGGCCTACCTGGTTGGCCTTTTTGAAGATACCAACCTGTGTGCTATCCATGCCAAACGTGTAACAATTATGCCAAAAGACATCCAGCTAGCACGCCGCATACATGGAGAACGTGCTTAAGAATCTACTATGATGGGAAACATTTCATTCTTTAAAAAAAAAAAAAAGTTCTCTTCTTCCTGTTATTGGTAGTTCTGAATGTTAGTTATTTTTTTTTCCATGGGGTCAAAAGGTACCTAAGTATATGATTGCAAGTGGAAAAATAGGGGACAGAAATCAGGTATTGGCAGTTTTTCCATTTTCATTTGTGTGTGAATTTTTAATATAAATGCGGGGACAAAGCATTAATGCAAGTCAAAAGTTTCAGTGAACAAAACAAGTTTCAGCAGTTCAACTTTATAACAATTATAAATAAACCTGTTAAATTTTTCTGGACAATGCCAGCATTTGGATTTTTTTAAAACAAGTAAATTTCTTATTGATGGCAACTAAATGGTGTTTGTAGCATTTTTATCATACAGTAGATTCCATCCATTCGCTATACTTTTCTGAGTTGTCCTACATGCAAGTACATGTTTTTAATGTTGTCTGTCTTCTGTGCTGTTCCTGTAAGTTTGCTATTAAAGTACATTAAACTTAAAAAAAAATGCAATTTTATATAATATATTTTAGCAATTATGGATATCTTGTATTTTCTGAAGTTTTTGTTTACTTTTTTCCTTTTGTTACTTGCTTGCATTTAATCAGTCTTTTCCATGATATGTGGCCACTGATATATATGCTGTGGTTTTTTTTTCAATCTTAATTTTTTTTTTTTAAATTTTTAGCTTTTTAGAGTTTCCTTCCAAGTTTGGATAGCATATTGGTTTGCCAATGATTTATGAACAGGTTATGCTCAAACTCTTTAAGCCTATATAACTTCCACCTTCTTGCAATTAATAGCTGTGTGGATTGGTGAAAGCATTCAGTTTTACTAAGTGCTCAAATCTCCTTTGGGTTTCTCTTTCCACTGGGCTCTTTCAGCACCCCTCCTACACACAGACACACACACACACACACACACACACACACACACACACACTCATAATTTCTCATTTAGCCAAGGTATAAACAGAGTTTGTCTCTGACCTTCTGTGTCTCTCTAATTTCTAGGATTTACACATTAAACTTCTTTCTGGTCTACTACTTGCCCTAACTAAACCACAGTCTTATAATAATAAAACTGTCAGTTTTGTCCATTTACTCAAAACCAAATGTAACAACTTTTTGCTGGCTATGATGCAAGTTTGTGTCAAACACTCAAACTCTATCACCTCTTCCAGAAAAGCTGCTAGTTTTCACATCCAGCCTGCCTCACTGGTAAAGTTATTGACTAACCTGAGGATTGGGGTGAGAATAGGCAAGAAGACAACATACTTCCACTATTATTACCAAAAACTCTAGCATTTTTTAAAAAAAGAATAAAGTCTTCTTAATTTGTTTGCTTTTGATCAGTTTCCAGTGCATGAAATGGTTCAAATTTTAACATCAATTTTTATACTTATAATTTATCACTTTTATACTTATTTTGGCTGAGCAGAATTGTCAACACTGTTAAATATCTATAATCAGAAGTTCTTTCAATTATCTGTAGGAAATATTTTTAAAATGAGAAGCAGTGCGTACATTTAGCCACACACTTATCTCTTCTGTCACTGCATTCCTTTATGAAAAATCCACTTTTCCATCTGATTCTATTTTTCTTCTATCAGAAGAACGTTAGCATTTATTATAGTGCAGATCTGCTGGCAATAAGTGATCTCAAATTCTTTCTGTCTGAGATATTTTTATTTTGCTTTCAGTTTTAAATGAAATTTTCATGGGTCAGCCGTTTGAAGTTGTTCTATTTTTTTCCCCTTCAGTTCTTTAAATGTGGCACCCCATTTAATTTTTGCCCGTGTAGTTTTTGAAAAAAGCTACTATCATGTTTCTCTGTATTTATCTGCCATTATTTTTCATCTCTGCATACGCATTTGCATATTGCATTTTTATCTCTGGTTTTCAGCAAGTTCATTTATGAAATTTAGGCATGTTTTTATTGATGGATTTGTCTTTTGGCTATGGGTCATATTTTTGTGCTTCTCTGTATGCTTCAAAATTTTGTTTGGATGACAGGTATATTTTTCATTGTTTTTGCCTTTTGTTGTATTACTTTAATTGTAGTGTTTTGTTAAAGCACGGAGTTAGGTTACTAGGAATCAACTGGTTACTTTCAAGGTTTGCTATGCAGATTTATTAGGGTGGTTGCACAGCAGCTGCTAGTCTAGATTTAATTTAGCTCCATGACTAGGATAAGCCTCTGAGGAGTCTATCTAACTCTATATGTTATGAATTATTTCCACTCTGATGGGAATTTCAATAGTTCTTAGCCTTGTGTCAACTCTGGAATTGTTTAACTACTGGTTTTTAGTGGTTCCTTCTCCAGCCTGAGATATTTTCCTTGCACACATCTATCATCACCAGCCAAACACTTGTGGGAAGCCCTCGCTGAATTACAAAAATATGTGTGCATATCTCTCTCTTCTCTGGTAATCTATCCTGCAATTGCTAGCTAACATCAACTCCCTGCATTTTAATCTGTATTTCCTTAACTGAGAGTGTTAGGCTCACTTTGGATCCACCATCTCATGCAGCAAAGAAGCAGTAAGATGTATAAATTGTAGGATCCATCTTGTTTGTTTCTCCCCTTCTTGGGAATTATATACCTGTGCTACCTGTTGTTTATCTGAAAATTATTGTTTCATATATGTTTGGGGGTTTTCTATTCTTTTTAACATGATGATAAATCCTGTCCTTATAAAATATCTTGACAAGAACTTCCTATTTTCATTGTCATAAGGATTGCATTGTAACTATAGATGAGCTACAGGGGAATTAGCACATTGATAACGAGACTTTCAATCAAATAACATTGTATTTCTCTGCTTATTTTAATTATATTTTTCTTTAAAACGTTTTATAATTATCTTTGTAGAAGTTTGACACATATTAAGTTATGTTTATTATTAAGTATAATAATTACACAGAATCAGTAAAAATGTATGAAACTGCACAGTTTCTTATTCACATAAGTCTTTAATATAGCTAAAGGATAGCTAAATATAGCAGGAGAGAGAAAGTATTGGCAACCACTGAGGAGTTCAGACTTCCAGGCACAACCCCTGGTTCCTCTCGGAAGAATATACTTCATTTGTATTATGAACCACTAAGTTATGTATTTGTTGTCTTGATTCCAGGGGATTCTAGGCATAACTCCACTGAGGGAACTGTTATAGCCTTCAACTTGCATAATTAAAAAAAATAGGCTGTTTAACTGGCTAAACCGACTGAAAACCATCAATCGTACGTCCTTGAATGATGTGTAGATAATCAGCTAGAGCAGAGTACTTTCAGAGGAGTTTCAACTTTACATTGCATCTTACACAGCCATGTATCGCCTAATGACGGGGATACATTCTGAGAAATCTGTCATTAGGCAATGTGTCGTTAGGCAATTTTTTGTGTTGCAAGCATCGTAGGGTACACTTACACAGACCTAGTTGGTAGAGCCTACTACACCCCTAGGCTACATGGTACAGCCTGTTGCTCCTAGACTACAAACCCATACAGCGTGTTACTGTACTGAAATCTGTAGGCAACTGTAACACAGTGATAAGTATTTGTGTATCTAAACATATCTAAACATAAAAAGGTACAGAAAACTATGATATAAATGATAAAAAATGGTACATCTGTATAGGACACTAGCTATAATGGAGCTTGCAGGATTAGATGTTGCTCTGGATGAGTCAGTGAGTGAGCCGCGAGTGAATGTGAAGGCTAGGACATTACTGTACACTACTGTAGACTTTATAAACACTGTAAACTTAGGCTACACTACATTTATAAAATACATTTTTCTTTAATAATAAATTAACCTTAACTTACTGTAACATTTTTATCTTGTAAATGTCTGAATTTTTAAACTGTTTGACTCTTTTGTAGTAACACTTGTAAAAACACAAACACATTGCACAGCTGCATAAAAATATTTTCTTTATACCCTTATTCTATAAGCGTTTTTCTATTTTTTTTTTCCACTTTTTGCTTTTTTGTTGAAACTAAGACATAAAGACACATTCGCCTAGGCCTACCCAGGGTCAGGATATCAATCACACCATTTTCCACCTCCACATCTCATCCCATTGGAAGGTCTTCAGGGGCCATAACACACATGGAGATGTCATCACCTATGATAACAGTGCCTTCTTCTGGAATACTTTCTGAAAAACCTGACTGAAGTTCTTCTTGAGGAGGTGTCATTGTTTCCAGAAATATGCCCATGATGGTATGCTTGGTTTGTACCTTTACTTTTTTTTATCATAGATTTTCTTGTAAGAAGATAATGCACCATGAACATTCCTCTCTATTAATGAAAACCTTCTGGTGTTGGGGTCCATGTTGTCAAACTGTTTTTGAAACCTGGAAGACTTTCTGCTAACTCTTTTACTATGAATTTTCTTTCTTTCTTTTTTTTTCTTCTTCTGTAGTTTCCTTTTCTCTTGTGTCATTTCTAGCTATGCATGCCTGTTCCAGTTCCAACAACTCACTAGTCAGTTCCTCAATGGAACTGACTAGTTCCTCACTAGGAGCTCCTCAATGGCCTCCTTAAACACACCCAGGTTAAAGTTGCTATCTCAATGGCAGCCCTGTTGATTTTTGCAACCTCCTTATCCTTGGCAAATCCTTTGAAGTCATGGACATCTCCAGTGTCTTCTTCCAGATGCCATTCATACACATTTGGTGACATCACTCCAAGGCCAAGCAAGGATCTTGATGCAGCTATAGATATTGTAATTCTTCCAGAATTGCATCAGTGTCTTCCTCAGTTGCAGCAACAGCCTGGGCAAAGATAATAGGCCTTAAAATTTGCTATAACTTCTTAATCCATTGATGGATCAACGAGGTGGTATTTGGAGGAAGAAACACCACTTTGATATTAGGAAGCTCACCAATAAAAGGAGCATTATCAACAATAAGCAAAATTTTGAGAGGTACGTTATTATCTAAACAGTAGTTTTCCATTCCTCTGGCATAGCAATTCATAGGGGCATCTTAGAAGAGGAGCTCAGTCACCTATGACTTTTTACTGCTCCTGTAGTTCACTGACAGTGTGTGCTTACTGATATACTTGAAGGCCCTGGGGTTCTCACTGTGTCAGATCACAAAGGGTTTCACTGTAGAGCCTTAACATTGCCTCCAAGACCGTTATTCTGTTCCTAAAAGCCTTGAAACCTGTCATTGACTTGGCCTCCTTGAGGGGGAAAGTCCTTCTAGGCATCTGTTTCCAGAATAGAGAGATTTCATCCATATTGAATATTTTTTCTGGCAAGTAATTTTCCTCCATAATAAGCTTATCTAGAGTTTCCAAAAATTCTTCAGCTACCTTCACATTAGCTCTCACAGGTTTACCACTCACATTCACATTATGTAATAAATAAAAATTCTTGAATTTAAAACACCAAAAGCAAGCAGTAAATTTAGCATTGTAGTCAGGTCCAGCCTTCTCTTTCAACATCAAAAACTTTTTGCTTTGGTTGTCATTGTCATAATGCTGAGAGGGATAACAGGTTATTAGATATTTCTCTATACCTGATACAAGCCCTTCGTGAATTTTCATTAGTCTCATTGCCTCTAAAATAAGCAGGTCCTTTAACAGCTTCCATCACTTCATCTTGTTCTTCAAGATCATAGCACTATTGTAATGGGACATGCCTGACTGGAAATCAATAACCATTACTAGTTTCCCACTTTCATTGTCCTTAATCACTTTTAATATTGCTTCCAGGTCAATTACTTGACCAGTTCTCTTATTGGCAATATTAGCAGGCGTATGCTTAGGGTCCATGATGAACAAAACAGTGTGAGATTAAATCAAGCACAAGAAAGCATGATGCAATCAAGAGATGTACTAAACACAAGATGTCTGAGGCTACTACCAGTGTTAACATGGGATACTGTTTTACAGCAAACACATTTTTATAAGTACAAAGAGTACACTCTAAAATAATGATAAGTATATTATAGCAAATATATAAACCAGTAGTATGGTCATTTGTTTTCATTATAAAATGTCATATATGGTACATAACTGTGTGTGCTATACTACATCTGGCAGCACAGTAGGTTTGTTTACACCAGCGTTGCCCATCTCAGAAGGAATTCATTGCACTACAATGTTATGAGGCTATGATATCACTAGCTAACAGAAACTTTTCAGCTCCATTATAATCTTATGGAACCATTGTCATATATGCGATCCATCTGTGACAGAAATGCTATGTGGTTCATTACTGTAAATCATCAATTAGACCATCTCAAACTGGGATAAATGTCGTGATCAACCTTCCAAGCTCAGTGAAGATGAACATAGAGATATTCCAGATCCACTGCAAGATAACATTATTATGCCCCATTTTCATATTTTGATATTATTGTGATATATTTTATATTATATTTTCTTTGTTTTTGTTACGTGGAGATGCAATTTTTTAAACAGAAAGAAACTGCACATCCTGTGTCCCGTTCTTTTTTATACCCTTTGAACAACTCTTCCCATTTTTCTTCTCCTGCCACCCCTTGCAACTGCCATTCTACTTTCTGCTTCTATATGTTTTACTATTTCAGATACCTCATAAGTGGAATTATGCAGTTTTTTGTGTGACTTATTTGTCTTAGAATAATGTCTTACAATTACATTTATGTTGTGGCAAATGGTAGTTTTTCCTTCTTTTTAAAGGCTGAATAAAATTCCATTGTATGTATATACCACATTTTCTTTATCCATTCATCTGTCAATGGACTTTTGGATGATTTTCATATCTTGGCTATTGTAATGCTTCAATGAACATGAGTGTGTAGAAATTTCTTCAAAAGCATGATTTCAATAATTTTAGGTATGTACCCAGGGGTGAGAATGCTGGATCATACAGTATTCTATTTTTAATTTTTGGAAAAACCTCTATACTGTTTTCCATAATGGATGCACCATTTATATTCCTGACAGTATACAAGGGTTCCAATTTCTCCACAGGCTCGCCACCAATTATTATTATTATTATTATTATTATTATTATTATTATTATCACTATTATTATTATTTTATAGTAGCTCTCCTAACAGATGTGATATAATATCTCCTTACGGCTTAGACTTGGAAATACAATTGTGTTTTGTATTATTTGACTTTATATACAGCAGCATTAGTAAACTATTAGTTGAAGTAATTTATCACTAGATTAATTTTTTTAACATTACCAGTCATATCATCTATTAAAAAAAATTGGCAGTTTTGTTGTTTCCCTTTTCAACTCCTGTACCTTTTATTTTCTTCCCTTATGGCTAGGATCTCTAGTACAATATTCAGTTGAATTGCTGAAGGTGGGTATTCCTGATTAGTTATTAATCTCAAAAAGGAAGCTTTGACAGTTTCATATCAACTGTGATGCTTACTGTTGATTCTGTATAGATACACTTTGTCTGAATGATAATGTCTTCTCCCCTTCCTAGTTTGATAAGAATTGTTTTGATCATGCATTGAAATTGAAATTCATCAAGCAAGTTTAGTTATGCGTGTCTTGATTGATTGGATTATAGCAGAGAACACATTCTTATCTTTATTATTTGAGATTTTTTAAATGGATTGAAATTAATATTTATTCTGCAGTTGTTTGGGTGCTCTCTATTCATCCATTAACTCAAGTTTATTAATTATGCTTTGCAGATAATCTTTATTGTTATTGACATTGGATTTTCCTATAATATCAGTCAGTGAGAGACATGTTTTTATAACTTCCATATGATTATGATTTTTATTTATTTCTCCTTGTAGTTTGATCAAATTTTACTTTACATATTCTGGGGAAAAGTTATTAGTAATGTTTCATAAAATTTTAATTGGCTATAATTTAAAATATAAAATATGTATTTAGAATTTTAGCAAATAATTAGAAATTATTCTCCATTTATTTTCATCAACATTTTAAAATGTATTCTTTTTCAGGAAAATTATCATTGTGTAGTTTTGTCAGGTTACTATTTGCTATTTATTACCCATCTTTTATCTAATTCTTCTGAAAATATTTTTCAATATAATTCTTGTAAGAAAAGAAAAATTGAGAGATTTAGGTTTCCAGGTAAATTCTGTCTATTACAGCTTTTATTTTATTTTTTGTTCAATCCATTCAAAAGGGAAATTGAACTCCCTTTGTAGTTTCCATTAGTGTTTTTTCTGAAACCACAGGTCACATTTTCAATGGCTTTTCATCTGCCCTATCTGCTTATTTTCAATGCGTACGACAATCCCATCTCTGCTAACTTCTCCAAGTAATGTATCTTGCCATATTGATATCTCCCTTTTATACCTTTACCAAATTAATCTGCTTTCTATGACACCAATATTTTAGGCTTTCTCTTGTCACTAGAACTTTGTACATTTTTTTTTATTGCATCTTTCTCTTCACATGGTTAACTTCTTCTGTGCATTTTATTTAAAACTGTCTTTATGATTAAATTTAAATATTGTTTCAGGAAGCCCTTCTTGACCATTAGTACTGAGTCTTCTTTCTGTGTTTTCACAGGGTCCTGTATATACTGCTGACCTGTATTTACCTCTCATCTGAACCCTCCATCAGCTGTAACAACAATATAGTACAAATTTATACCCAACAAATAATTAAATCTTTAGAATAGGTGCTAAATACATATGATTATTAATGAAATGAATTTGGAAACATTTTATCACATTTTCTTGTGATACTGTTAATAATCATTAGTTTTATAATGTTCTTTCCATCTTTTGAACATGAGTGCAGGTCAGTTTTGAGATGAGTTCTATGTATAACCACATAATAGTTTCTCTCATTATTTCCATATTTGTTCTTCACTAAGTTCTTAAATCCTTGTTCTAGTAATTTACTTTGTTTCTTGTGAATATCCTTCAATGTCTAACCAAATGTTGCTCACTGTGCCCTATTCTTTCTATTCTATAGCTGAGGCTCTGACATGTTCCTCTCTTAATAAATCTGACCACTTAATGCTGGTTTCATGTTTCCCTAACTTCAGTACATTTTATTGCCCCAACTCCCTGATTATGTGTCCTACCATCTTCCAAGACTTTTTCCTGCAGCTGTTATACCTTGCTGATGCCACAGTGCAAATATCTGGACTTCCTCATATTGCTTGCCACTGTCATCTTCTCAGATTGCTCACCAGGCCTCTCCAGAACGAGTACACAGCATCCTAGAGGGGCACTTCATGGCTTAATTAAGCCTTGATTCTGACAAAGGGTTTAAACATTCTTCTTGGGTAATTTCTTAAAAAATAAAAACATTTTCTTTTCAAAGAAACACTATTATAGAAATCCTAATGTAACTGAAGCATTGAATAACTGCAAAAAAATGTGGAAAACAGTTTCTGAGTTTTATTCTCAGATGCTATATTAGTATTCTCTGTCCTCAAACATCTATGCTCTCAACTGGGACTAGAATAGGTCTCGATATCTAGCAAGGGATATGGCTCTCTGTTAACTTAGATAAGTCAAAGACAAAGCAAGACAGGACAATAAAGTCACCTAAGTGGGGTCATGAGGGCCACTGAAAGGTATATATATATATATAAAATATATATATATATATAATTTTATTTTTAATATAATATATATACTATATATTATATTATATATAATTATATATATATTCTAAAATGATCAACAGAAATGGACATATACAACATATAAAAAACTGATTACTCAATTTACATATTTATTATCTATGGCTCATTTATTCATTTACTGACCAGTTACTAGAAATGTATTACATGCTAGGCACCATTACTGGTTGTGAAACAATGAATAAGTATAGAAAGATAGAGTCATAACCCTTCTAGAACTAACAGAGAAACATTAAACAAATTATATAAATAAATAACTATAATTTGGCATACACTATAAAAGAGAACACATATTTGTCATACACTATAAAAGAGAACAAATATTACAAAATAAACGTATGACATTATGTTGATATTGCCTGAGAGGTTAAGTAAATGACAAGGTAAAACCTGAAAGATGAATAAGAGTACCACAAATACCAATTGGTTGAGATAGAGGAAAAAGCACATACCCTAACAATCGAAAAAAAGTTCAGCAAAACAATTTATATGGAAAATGAGTAACAAGATGGAGAATAATATGAGGCAGTCTTTTTTTCTTCTTCATATCAACAAAAGCTTTTCTATAATTCTCAGTGGCTATAATAAACACATTTTTGCATTTAGTTATGTCTCTTAAGAAATATCTTCTAGTCTTTAACTTCCTTCTGCAAATTCTTTTTTTTCTTAAAATTAGTTTGTTGAAGAACCCAGAATGCCTGTTCCATATAGTTTCTGTATTTTGAATTTGCTCATTTTGTCCTCGTGATGTCACCTATCACATTTCTTTGTTTCCTGTAAATTAATCATTAGATTATCTTTGATCAATTTCAAGTCTTATATTTTTAATAAAGTATTTCATAGGTGATACATTGTACTTCCAACAGGAGGTACAGATATCCATTTATCTCATTTTTATGATGTTAATGGCCAGTTGATGAACATTACTTAGATTCTTTATTTCAAAATGATGTATTATGTTTTTATCATTCCTTCTTCAATTATTAGCTTCAATACTTCCAGGAAGAGAAACTTTTCATCTTCTTCTCTTTGGTTACACAGTGGCACACTTCATATTGAAAAGACATAATGAGTGTTTGGTTATTTTAGTTTCCTTAACTGTTTCAAAAAAAAATAGTTCTCTAGAATCCTCTGAACATGACCATTTAAAAAAAGAAAAATGTGTCATATATAAGAAAATACCACCTAACAACAAAAAGGAGTAAATGACACACATGAACAAATCTGATGGGATTAACACAGAATTGAAGAAAATGGATTCAAAAGTTAACACACTGTATAATCCCATTACACTCAATGCAAAGCATACAAAATCAATATGTGATGCCAGAAAACAAAGAAGTGATTACCTCTTTGTGAAGTTAGGGAAGCCGTGTGTGGCCTTAAAGGAGTCATTAGGGGTACCAGAAATGTCCCATTTCTAGGTGGGAGAGAAAAAGCCACGTAGGTATAGACACATGCAAACATTAATTGAGCTGTGCACTTAAAATATATGTAGTCCACAGTATGTGAAGTACAACTCAACAAACATAATTAAAAAAAGATATTGGTTACTCTGGTGGGATAGGCTTAGGGATGAGGAGAGATTCCTGGAGTGTTGAAAATACATTCTATTTTTATCTGAGTGGTCTAAAAATGAACCTATATGTATACTTAGGAGTGGTACACTTTAATGTTTATAGGCTATGCCTCAATAAGAATGTAAAAAAAAAAAGGATGGACTGTTCTAGGTTAAGTTAGATAGATTTAAAAAAGACTCAAACATATGTTTCTTATACTTCAATAACAATTTTGAAAAATAGATTTAAAATTTAACCAACCAGTGTAATATTTTATTATTGATTAGTCTTACTACAAAAATAAGCTTTGAAATATGTTTGAGACTATAAGGGAAATTTGAAATTAGAGTGAATGTTATATGACACAATAGAATTTTTATTTTTTTAAAGTGTGATAATGGTATAAGTTAATGGAAGTGAGCATATTTATTTTCAGTGATGCATGCTAAAGTGTCAAAATATTTGTAATTTGCTTTGAACTGTTTCAGGGAAAAATTAGAGAGAAAGGTGAAACAAATATGGAAAAGTGTTAAAAATGATTGACTCTAGATAGTGGATATATATGTGTGCTCATTGTTTTGTTTTCTTTAAACATCCTTATATTTAAACATTTAAATATATTTTTTAGAGTAGGATAAAAAGAGGGAAAGAGAAAGAGGTGGGGTTCCTGGCGCTTGGAGCGTTCCCATTCTTTACTGTAGCCATCTTTCCTCAGACTAGCTCCATTTGTATTCCATCTTGATTTCTAGATGGGGGTTGGGTTCCAGACGGAATGCTGGGGCATGGTACAGTTTGGAGCCAATCTATGGAGCCATAGTTTGCTGGAATGAGCTCTTCTGTAGGCATGGCCACTGTGAAGAGGCTGCAGACTATAGTGGACCTTGACTTCAGGCAGATCCTTGGGAAACGGCACAAGGAGATAGCCATGCTATTGAATTACATGAAGTGAGAACACAAAGTCTACGGCTTTCTAAAGGTATCGGTGGTATTTCCTCCTGTCTTCAGCTTTTTTATGGGTTTCTTATTTTTGTTTAGAATTTACATTAAAAGGAAAAAAACATGCTTGCCCAAATTCTTGCACAATTGATTCAGAAAAATGTAATACTACGTCATGCTTAGCTCTGTTGAAAAGTTATAGGCAGAACTGGGGTTCCTTTTAGAAAATACTAACCTAGAGAAAAAAATAATTAGAAAAAAAGGAGTTTGGAGGAAAAATAAAGTTAAAGAAGACCAACTCAATACTCAAGGAGTCAATAATTTTTTTAAGAACAAGTACTGAATGAAAAGGTGAAGATGCACAGAACAAGAGGGAGTTGATGGCTGAGATAATAAGAATAATCCAGTCACTAGATGATGACTAGAAAGTCTCCACATTACAAGTAGTTTTCCTAAACAATGCATCTGGTCTAAAATGAACCTTTTTATGGTCCTTCAACCAAAGGTATGGGGTACACACTCATCTGAAAGCAGGGCTTTCCTTTCCCATCCACTCCATGCTATCAGTCTATGTTCACACACTTCCTTCTTCAATCTGAGATTCATTCTTGCTAGTGGATCTAAGGAGAAATTTCATGAAAAGAAGACCTCCCTCTTTTTCTTTCTCACCCTTCTTAAGGAGGTATATGCGAAAGTCCATGGAGATAGATTTTTCCACTACCATTGCATCCTGAAAGTAGAATTTCCTTCTCACTTAATTCAACCTTTAAATCAATGATCCAGGATTTCAGAACATTGCCATGAAATTTGAGTGGGCTCTCTTCAGTAAGGAACTTATCTATTGTCAGTTTAAGAAATTGATCGTTCTTAAGAGACTATATATTGACATAAATTGAGGTGGGATAAAATTATAACTCTTGCAAGAGTATTTTGTAATTATTATTTTTATATGAATCTTACAAAATGGATTATTTCTATGCTATCATACTCTTTAGATAATATAAATACTTAATTTTAATTGTTTATCACAACTTCAATAATTGGAGCATTATATGTGTAATTTAGCAATAGGAGATATAAAACTGCAAAGGCAATTTTGGTGTACTTAAAACTCTCCTTACAATAGTAGCATAAAAAATGTAAAAGTAACCTTAATAAATAATAATTGCTTAGAAAATACTATATATCATTACTGTCAGATACACCTATATTGGTATATTAAAAAGAAATTGATAACATTAAATGCTTAATGTTCAAAAAAGAATAAAGCCTAAAAGTTAATGAAACAAATGCCCTAAATAAGAAGTTGCACTATGAAAAGTAAGCCTAAAATAAATTAGAATAAAGAAATTAAAGCTATTAAGAGAAATTAATCAAATATAAAATAAAAGATACACGAAATCCACAAGTTAAAAGTTAATTCTTGGGAAAAACTAATAAGTACTCGAAACTCTTGTAAGATTTTTTAACAAGTGGAAAATACAAGTAAACAGTGTTAAGAAAGAAAGGGGTATTTTAAATATATAATATAAATACAATAAATAAATATATACCAATAAATCAAAAAGACTGTGCAGATATCTGACCACTGCGCTGTACACCTGAAGCTGAAGTAGAATAATACTGAATATCAACTATAATTAAATATATATATGTGTGTGTGTATACATACACACACACGTATATACATATATGTATATATATGGTCTGACAATTAAGTTTGCGAACTTCTTGCAGCAATGTTGTTAACCTTTTTTTGATATCAAATTTATTATTCATTATAAATTTGTACCAACTGGACAAGGAGTTAACCAAGTTTACTATTTGGAAGTGCTGAAAATGCTGCGTGAAAAAGTTAGAAGACCTAAATTTTTTGCCAACATTCATGGCTCTGCTTCACAACAATGCACCAGCTCACAGGCATGTCTGTGAGGTAGTTTTTAGCCAGTAAACAAACAGTTGTATTGGAACATCCTCCCTACTCACCTGATCTGGTGACATTTTGATGACATTTTGATGACATTCAAGACATTAAGGGTAATATAACTACAGCTGTGATGGCCATTCCAGAAAAAGAGTTTGAAGGGTGGATTAGGTGCCGACATCAGTACATAACTTCCTAAAGGGCGTACTTTGAAGATGATCGTAGTGATATTCAGCAATGTGGTATGTAGCACTTTTTCTAAGATGAGTTTGCAAACTTAATTGTCAGACCTCCGTGTGTGTGTGTGTGTGTGTGTGTGTGTGTGTAGTCACGGTATGTGAAATATAGCATAGGGAATATAGTCAATGGAATTGTAACGGCTGTATACAAAGCAAAGGGGTAATAGATTTAGGGAGGGGGAATATCACTTTGTGAGTGGTGTAAATGTCTAATACGTTACTTTGTACACCTGTAACTAAGAAAGAAAGAAAGAGAGAGAGAGGGAGGGAGGGAGGGAGGGAGGAAGGAAGAAAGGAAGAAAGAAAGAAAGAAAGAGTTATGGATAGATATTTAAAAAAATAATTTCTCTTTAACAAAAAATAGAGGTGAGATTTATAGTACATCAATATTTATGTAAATTAAAAGATATATAAAGAAACTTCCAACATAATTTGTAATACAAATTAAGGGCTTTTGTCTGTAACAACAGCATGGCAACTAAGGGGGGAGTTGAGAAGGAGTCATTGAAGTTAGTGTTTGGCATAAAGTTTATAACAGAGAACATGCTTTACAAGGATATGTTAGTATAAGTTAACAAGTATATACTGTTCAATACAGTGGAGCTGAAGTGCATAAATAACAATTAAAAAACAAAAAACATTAAAAATTCCAGGCAGGACTCAATCCTAGTGCTCACTAGACTCCACAGGACCCTATTTATACAGGAGATTTATAGAAGGAGTAATCAGAGCTCAAATGAGAAACAGAAGAGCCTACAGAGAGTTGGGACTGGGGCTCTAGAACAAGGTAAGTATATATAGGGCATGGGCCTGGGTTGCAAACGGTAAATTCTTAACTCAGAGACCAACTCTGGTAAAAGCGCTTCATGTGAGAAGCTATTCTGTGGATATCTCTGATAGAAGTCCTAGATGTTGAACTGGCAGGGATATACACAACATATTGTCACCCAGTGGCTAGAGCTGAACCTGCCTAGCATTGAAGAGACTAAAGAATGTAGTGGGAGCATGAGGTTCCAAAAGATCAAGAAATATTCTGAAATCATATGAGTCTGGGCATTTGCATCCTACCCAAGACGAGAAATTGGAAGTACTTCTTGAACAAACTAAAGAACCTGAGGCAGTTAACAGGGAAAGTTCTAGTCAAGTTAACTGTCAAAGGGCACCCACGTCAAAGTCCAGGGGCTGAGCTGGCTTGAATTGAGAATCCCACCCAAAGTGGACAAAATATCATGTTTCTTTGAAAATAAGACCTAGTCGGAGAATCAGCTCTAATGTGTCTTTTGGAGCAAAAACCGATATAAGACCCGGCCTTATATATATATATATATATAAGGCCGGGTCTTATATTATAGTAAAATAAGACTGGGTCTTATATCAATTTTTGCTCCAAAAGATGCTTTAGATCTGCTTGTCCGGCTAGGTCCTATTTTCTGGGAAACACAGTAGGGTGTTCCCAAAGAGGCCAGCACAATGAGTCAGAAAGAGGTGAGACTTCCATGTGGGGAGATAAGTCATGGCTATCTTCTTCCATATATGCCCATGAAACCCAAGCAGATGTTATGTGAATTTTCCATATTGGATGAATGAATAACAAAGGTGTGTGTGTGTGTGTGAGTGTATTTAAAATAAAATCGAATTCAGCTATAAAAAAGAAGGAAATCCTACCATCTGTGACAACATAGATGGATCTTGAGGGTGTTATGCTAATTGAAATAAATCAGAGAAAGACAAATACTGTACAATCTCTCTTCAATGAGAAATCAAAAAGAGCTGAGCTCATAAACACAGAGTAGATTGGTGGTTGCCAGGGATTAATGGGTCAGGAGAATGAGATGTTGGTTAAAGTGCACAACTTCCAGTTATAAGAGGAATAAGTTCTGAGGATCTAATGCACACCATGGTGACTATGGTTAACAATACTGTTAATTGAAATTTACTAATAGACTATCTCTTAAGTGTTCTCATCTTAACAATAAAAAACAGTAATTGTGCGAAGTGAAGGATTTGTTAAATAACCTTATGGTAATCATCTTGTAACGTATGTGGGAAGCATAAAATCACATTGTATACCTTACATTTACATAATGTTATAGATCAATTATATTTCATTAAAGCTGGTGGTGGGGAGAATAGTAAGTCTGGGACATGTTACCCTGCAGTGCTTGTTTCTGGAATGCAGCTTTGCCCATTATCCATGAGAACGACATCCATGAGAAAGGCCCTTTACAAAGTACTCTTAACTACTATTAGGATCTGCAGCTTTGTTTCTTTATATAAACTGGTTCTTTTATCAATAGGTTTCCTTTGGCAGGCTGGTCTCACATATTGCCTTAAAATGGCTTCAAATTTTTCTGGAATATTCTTGGATATTATCTTCCAAAAGGCCAAGGCTTTGAGGAGTAATCTGAAATGCTTTCCACATGGGAACCCTGGGTCTAAGTTACCACCAGACAATGCTACAGCCCTAGGTCCTGCTTGGCTATTTGGACTTAGATGCCCTAACTTCCTCACAGACTATGGGGTAGCACTAGGTCCTGAAATTTCAGAACAGTGATGGCCAGATGCATTATCCTTTCATTCATTTTATTTGCTTTTATTCAACCACATCCTATATAAAAATTGTCTTTCAAGTTATCTATAATCTATATGTCTGTACCTCCATCAGTAAATAGGTGGGTAGAGAATTAGGTTAAGGATTTATTTTAGAGGCCCAGGCCCATTTTTATTTCTAGTCAGAAGTTCTACAGACTCAGTATTTACTAAACTAAAAATGTAGCATTGTCAAAATATTAAATGATATAATTAATGTTGTCACTATAATGGAATATCAGATTAGAATCTGAGCAACCAAAATATATCTCTGGAAATTGCATGACATTTTTTAGAAAGAGGAAAACACACAACTTTCTCAATGGAGACAAAGTGAACTCATAATTTTTAACACATTTTTCACATGGAACCTAATATAGAATATTTGAACTACAAAGTAGAAAATGGCTCTTATCACCTTTATAGAGAAAATGCAGACTTCATTTTATATGGCTATTTTTGTTAATGATTCTCAATAAAAGCGAAGCATATAAAAGACAGCTTAATGAAGGAGAATTTGTAAGATGATGAGCTAATGACATTGCCCTTCTTTCGATACAGAAAAATGACAGGATCCCAAACATTTATCTTGTGTTTGAGAATCCAATACACTGTAATAAATTACATCTAGTTAATTTATTGGAATATTGGTGAGGGTTTCAGAAAAATATGTAACAGTGTGTCATAGATAAGCTGACTTAAAGGAAGTAGGGAAGAAGCGAGACAGAATGAAATAAATGTTGGAGGAATTATATATGAAAGTTCAAGGAATACATTTGAAGGTAGGTTCAAAAATCATAAGAGGAAAAAATACCCTTAAAATTCTATTTTTTCTTCATAGAACAACAGGAAAAATGTATTCACTATTTGTAGAACAACTTGAAATAGAGAGCACGTTTGTTTTATAAATTGACATTTGACGTGTAACCTCATTACTCGTCTCTGGAAGATAAAGTTGGTGAAGTTAAGGCTCAACAACTGTAGAAAACATTCATATTCTTTTAGTTTGGTTTGTGCATTCTGTTCTGATCTCAGGTTCAGGAGATTAAAGTTCTAGTTTTATCTCTCCCTTTAAAAGATGTTGTTTTGTTTTGTTCATCTATACAATACCATGGTTAAATTAAATGATGGATTTCTAAAGTACTAGATAGCTTAGAAGTGATTCTTATGTACTGGGATGACATGATTATTTACATCTTAATTTTATTTACACTAGAATATAAACTTCAGGAAATCAGGAATTCTGTGTGTGTGTACAGATGGTAGTCCAGTCTGTAGATATTTTCTGGTACATGGTAGGCACTCAATAAAAATTGTTTGAAAGGATGAGTGATTTTACACCATATTCTAAAACTTGAAGCCTAATATTCAGTTTCACACCTATACCTGTCAAGTACCATATCTTATTCTTCTGTTCCCACCTTTCTTTTCATGTTTATAAATATTTCAGTGTTTTTCATCACAGGATTGCATTACACTAACAACAGAGGTCTTGATTTTGCATAAAACCTGTTAACTAAAAATAAACATTTAAAAGGATCTATTCAACAGTTAACTATTAATGAAATCACTTTTACAACATCAATATTCTTTTTTTAGTGTTGTCTTATTTATACATACTTTTTATTGTGCTTTTATTAAAATGGACACTTTTAAATAGTTTCATTGAACTGCTAAATTATGATTTCTGAAATTCTTAGTTTATTTTCCAATGTGTTCCTTTCAAGCTGAAGGAGTCATTTAACCAGATAGTTCTTTTTTGAAAAATAAATAAATAAATAAACTAAATATAAATTGTATATGTATCAGACAGATTCTCTGTAGAAAACTTGTACACTCAAGTTAAGATAACTGTGTATTACAAAGGTGTGAACAGGATGTGGCATATCCATTCTTGATGTAAGCATTTATCATTATAAACTGTGTTTTTAGAACCGCTTTTGCTGCATCACATATTTTGGTATATTGTACTTCCATTTTCATTTGTCTCAGTTATTTTTTGATTTCTCTTTTAATTTCTTGTTTGACCTATTAGTTGTTCAGTAGCAAGTTTTTACATCTCCACATATTTGTGAATTTTCGTTTTCTTCTTATAAATGATTTCTAGTTTTATACCATTGTGGTCACATGTAATGACTTTTTTTGTCTCATTACAATTTTTGTTTTAAAGTCTATGTTGTTTGATATAAGTATAGCTACTCCTGGTTTGTTTTGGTTTCTATTTGTATGAAATATCCTTTTCCATTCCTTCCCTTTAAGTCTGTGTGTATCCTTATGTCTGAAATGTGTCATTTGTAGGCAGCACATAGATTGATCTTTTTTTTTTAATCCAACCACTCTATGTCTTTTTATTGGAGAACTTAATCTGTTTACATTTCAAGCAATTATTTATAGGTTTATACTCATTGCCATTTTGTTAATTGTTTTCTGGCTGTTTGGTTGTCCTTCTCTGATCTTTTCTTCTTTTCTTACTCTCTTCCTTCATAATTTGACCTATTTTTAGTGGTATGCTTAGGTTCCTTTCTCTTTAATTTTTTGTATGTCAACTGTAGGTTTTACTTGATGGTAACTATGAGGCTTACATATAGCTACCTGTATTTATAACAGTCTATTTAAGTTGATAACAACATAGGTTTGAATACATTCTAAAGTAGTACATTTTTACTCACCCCATTTGATGTGATTTTCAATATCACATTTTGCATCTTTTTATCTTGTGTATTCCTTAAGTATTTTAGTTATAGTTATTTTGCTATTTTTGTCTTGGTATATGCCTCTTTGTGTTCTTCTTATTTGCAACTGTCTGGGCTTCCTGGATTTGGACAAGCACAAACCCCTGGTTTATATTTTTTTTCAGTTGCTCAATATCTATTTCCTTTTATTCTGGTAAATAAAACTGATTTTTCTATTGAGAATTAAAACTGATTTTTCAAGTGATCTTCTTTCAGTCTATGAAAGAAAATCATTGAATTTTTTTTATTAGTTTTAGGTGTACAAAGCAATGTAATAGACATTTACACCCCTCATAAAGTGATAACCCCCCAATCTAGTACACCTCTGATATTGTATATAGCTGTTAGAATACCACTGACTATATTCTCTATGCTTTACTCCACATCACACACACACACACACACACACACACACACACTCACACCCATGAGGTCTGACAATTAAGTTTGCGAACTTGTTGCAATGATGTTGCTAATATTTTTTGATATCAAGAGGATTATTCATTATGAGTTTGTACCAACTGGACAATTAACCAAGTTTACTACTTGGAAGTGCTGAAAAGGCTGCATGAAAAAGTTAGATGACCTGAACTTTTCGCCAACAATTGATGGCTCTTGCATCAGGACAATGAATCAGCTCACATGGCACTGTCTGTGAGGGAGTTTTTAGCCAGTAAACAAATAACTGTGTTGGAACACCCTCCCTACTCACCTGATTTGGCCCCCAATGACTTCTTTCTTTACCCAAATATAAAGGAAATATTGAAAGCAAGACATTTTGATGACATTCAGGACATCAAGGGTAATACAAGGACAGCTCTGGGGCCATTCCAGAAAGAGTTCCAAAATTGCTTTGAAGGGTGGACTAGGCTCTGGTGTCTGTGCATAGCTTATCAAGGGGAGGACTTCGAAGGTGACCGTAGTGATATTCAGCAATGAGGTACATAACACTTTTTCTAAGATGAGTTCACGAATGTAATTGTCAGACGTCCTGTGTGTGTGTGTGTGTGTGTGTATGTATTTAATTACAGTTGACTTTCAGTATTATTGAACTTCAGTTTTAGGTGCACAGCACAGTGGTCAGGCATCTGCACAGTCTATGAAGTGCTCTCCCTGATAAGTCCAGTGCTCATGTGGTGATTATTGGAATTTGACAGTATTGACTCCACCTCATAGCTCCTAACAAATGGGGTGTCTTGTATTACCCACAGATCACCAATCAAAGTGTTTTGCTCTCTGAACACTGCGAATAATCTAAGTAGTGGAGCAGGATCAATGATATTTAATCTCAAAATCTTTTGGTACTAATGTAAAAGAGACTATTTTCTTTCAATATTGTTGCCAGTTGATGAGAGGGCTGATTGGGGCTAAGCATTCCTGAAAAAATGGATTTAATAGACAAAGCAAAAAGGAAAAATGTGAGAATGAGGGAAAATATCCTGAATGTATTTCTTATCAGTACAATAACGCCTCACACAGAACTACTACTACTGTTTTTTTTTCTTCTTTGATTTTTCTTGCTTCACTCAGTTTGAGCTGGTGTCTTATCACTTGCACCTAAAAGAATCCTGACAAGAGCAGTCTGATGGCTTTAAGTTGTCTAAATATTATCTGAAGCTCTATGCTACATTATCAAGAAATGCAGGAGTTTTAATGACTGAGCAGAGACACTCTAAGAGTATTATTAAGACAAAGTGGTCTCATTGGGTCATTGAAATGATTCTCTGACAAGCTGAGAAATAACTATAGCAATATGACTACTAGAAGTGAAGTTAATTGACTTCCCCCCTCCATTACTTCGCAGTGGCATTCTGATCTTCAGGTTTAGTTAAATGAAACCAGACAAGACTTAAGAGACTTGGCCAGATAGCCAGTGATAGCTGTAAAACTACTGGCTACCTTCAGTTATGTTTCATGATAGTTTGCTAGAGTATATCAAACATGATTTTTTAATTGCTCATCTCTGTGACTTAATGGATTTTGAGTATAGCTTCTTGTTCTCAGATGAAGTGAGAAAAATCAACTCATTATATTAATATTTCTGTTATTTATTAAGAACATAGTATACTCAAGGCACTATATTTTGTGCTGAAGATATAACAATAAGAAAAAAATAGTCATGGCACTTACATGCTAGAGGGAAAATAGAAAGGAAAACATAAGTAAAAAATACAATGGATTGAATTTTCCACATCTATTCCAATTTCCTTCTTGTGTCTTCCTGTACAAAAGAGATTGGTACAGAATACCAATAGATACCAATGCACCAATGTAATAGATAAATTTCCTGGTCAGTCTTCAAGTTAGGGATTTGGATGTAAATGACGTTCCAATCAAATACAGTTTTAAAAATATTGAATTTGGACCCAGAATAAGTAGGGCATGAAACTGTAGCAAAGAGGTATCCATTTTGCTGCTATAGGTTGTAGCAGTCAAGGTATGAATCTGAAAGTATAGTCTGGTGCAAGATTTTATGCTTGAGTCATGAATAAGATTATATGTCTCTTCTCCTGGATCTTCTAACAATTTTTTAAGTGCTTCATGATCTATTTAAAATTATTTGTTTTTAAACTAGGTAAGTGTATTTCTATTATCTGTGATTGGACCCTATCTTTTCCAGCATACATTTTTCATGTACTGCAATAAATGGGTCAATAGAGATACAGATTGCTGTTGAAGCACATGAGAGAAAACTTAACCAGCCTTCCGAGATGACAACAAAGCTAGGTCCTAAGGAAAATATTAGAAAGGTAGATAGCTAGGGATGTATGCCCTGACAAAGAAAATGACACTAACAACAACAACAACAAAAAAAACCTGTCCAGGAAAGAAAAAATGAGGCATATTCTCGGTACATAGATGGCTCACAATAAGAGTATAGTATAGAAGATGAAAATGACTAGAAGTAATATTAGCAAAATAACTTGGGGTGGGACCATTGGAAGCTCTGAGTAACTCACTAAAGAACTATAACTTTATTTCAAAGCTACTGGGGAGCTACTGATGAATTTTGAACCAAAAAAAAAAAAAAAAAAAAAAAGCAAAAAGCCATTTGGGAAACTTACTCTTGCTCTTACATGAAAACTAGCTTAATGAGTGCTTTATCTGTGCTATGCAATCTTCTAAACAGCAGCAAGACAAAGAGTGTACCAGTCCTCTTGGAGCTTACTTGTGGTGAAGATGACAGGCACAACATTTGAAAAAAAAGGAAAAAAAAGATGCATAATGTACCAATGGTAGCAAGTAAAAGCAAAAGGGTAAGGAGAGAGAGGCTAGGAAAGAGTACATGAGGGCTGTAGTAGGATTTTGAAGAAAAAATAACATCATCTAAGGTTTTAAAATGTATCTTGATCATTCTGGTGGTTATGTGAATCTATACATATGGTAAAATGACATAAAATTATGTACAAATGATCCACCAGTATCAATTTCCTGGATTTGCTACTATATTATAGCTGTGTAGGACTTAATCTTTGGGAAACTGAGTGAAGGATACGTGAGACCTCTCCCTGTCATCTCAGAAACTTCCTGTGAATCTATAATTATTTCAAAGTAAAAAATTTTAAAAACATACCTTTTGACCAAAGGATACAAAATGAAAGAAGATCAATTAGCAGTCATGATATTACTGTAATTAAGATGATGGTGACTTGGAACAGTGTTATGTCTTAGGAGAAATTAAGGACTAGTCTGATTCTAATATGATTTGATGATTTGGGGTATAAGACAAGGAAACAAAAGAGTTTTGGTATCGGTAGCTGTGTGAATGGCCATGCTTTTTACTGAGATAGGGGGGCTAGAGACACTTAAAGATCAGATAAGAGTAGAAGCAGGTTTCTCTTTTGGAAATGTTAAGTTAGAGAGGACTACTGTACTTGTATATCCAAATGAAAATGAGATAGTTAGCAAATACATGTTTGAAGTTAGGGGAATATACCTGAGTTGAACATGTGAATATGGAAGTCAACCTTAGATAATTTATTTAAAGTCCAGACACTGGACAAGATCACTAAGACAGAGAGTACAGAAAGACAAAAAAAGGAAGTCTAAAACCTGGGCACAGTAGCTTTTGAAGTTGCAGCAAGTTGGAAGAGGGAGAGGAACTGGAAAACACATGAGTGGAAGACTGAGTAAGGTAGAAAAAAACAATTGTTAGACAGTATGGGTGATCAAATGAACAAAATGTTTTATGAAAGAGAGAGTGATTGAGTAGGACAGATGCTGTTAAAAGTGGGAACTGAGTAATCACTAAGAACTAACTATTGGAATTGACTATTAGATGACAGTGACATGAGCAGTTACCAAACTGCTGGGGGTGACAGTTTGACTGGAGTAATTTCAGGAGAGGATATGAGGAAAAGCTTAAGAGCTCAACAGTAGTGAGAACTCATTTGAAATGTTCTGCTGTACAGTGGATCAGAGAAATGAATGGATTGATAGGTTTGAGAAGCAAA
Source organism: Rhinolophus ferrumequinum (assembly GCF_004115265.2). NCBI lineage: Eukaryota > Metazoa > Chordata > Mammalia > Chiroptera > Rhinolophidae > Rhinolophus > Rhinolophus ferrumequinum. The sequence continues at coordinate 67,841,232 of NC_046294.1, read as the reverse complement.
GATAAAGATGGAAAGATAATAACATTTTATAAGAGAAATAGACAACAGTATCTGATAGAGCAAAGGAAGGGAATACTGCAGAATCAAAGTCCTGGAGTAGGTAAGAGAATGTTTTATAACCCAGGTGAAAAATGATACCTTGGATAGAGGTGAGAACATTTTATCTTTTCTAAAAGGAAGGGCTACTCTTGCAATAATCAAATGAGGGATAATTATAGTCTGAATTAAGATGCAGATTTTGAGAAGTCTGGCAATTTGGAAAATAGGTGAATTTAAATCAGTGATTGAATGCAGGGAGTAAGTATTGAGTTAACAAGTATTTATTAGTCAATGGATGTAGAAGGTAAGTGCATCACAGAAAAGACACAGATATGTTTTCTTTGGATATTCGAGTGGATTATAGTGAAATTCACTGGAGGTGGGGTATTGAAGAAATGCAGATTTAAGGTAGAGAGGGAAAGAAATCCGTAAAAAGGAAGTAGAGGCTTTGTACTGAAATGGTAAAACTTTAGAACCTTGAAAAAATTATATTTAGTACACTACAAAACAGCACAGGCTGAAACTGTTGAATGGATGCCCACTGAATTCAGACATTGGCAATACTTCCAGCAGAGACTGAAAAGAGTAAAAAACAAGGAAAGAATTTTGTTTGGACTCCTTTACTCACAAGGTCAAGATGCTTTAATTTTGGATTTGATTCTTTGGGAATTGAATGTCTTAGGAATTTAATTTGCAATGAGATAAACTGTTCGAATTTTAATTTACTAGAGATTTAATAATGGAAAAAGGAATTACGCTCAAATTTGGGGAATCTCTACTTTGGCATTTTATTATTAAAGTATCAAGTTAAATTTAATCTCTGCAGAATTTCTGATAGCCTCTCTAGGATGATATATTTGGATATATAATTTTGATGGGAAATATTATAGAATACAGAGTAAATTTTCAAACTTTGTACAGAATGATTTAATTAATATTCTCTTCTGACTTATTTGGAATCCTAGTTAAAGAAAATTAAACTGTAAAACAAATGTTCCAGAACATATCCTGATAAACTGCTCATCTCCTTAGTCTGGTTGACTAAGGAATTCATAGTTATCACAAATGGTTATAAGAACAAATATCTAGGGTACTGAAGAGGGGACTTTTTCTCCCTATTACCACTGTGTGTTTTGTGTTGTTGTTTGTTTGTTTGTTTTTCCAATTGCAGAGAGTCCCTTGCTCTCTCCACCTTTAACCGGTTCCTTCTCCAAAATGGAGGAATCACTTAACCTAATTAGTAAATGTGAAGGGTAAATTGGAAATTTATAGTCTGGTTCTTTTTTCCCTCTTTTACCCATAGTGAACACGTGTTCTGCTTTGTGCCTTCATGGCAGGAGCAGGCTCGACACTTGGAAAAGCCTGCAGTGTTCCAGTCTTGCTTATTCCTGGGTGGATAATTCTGACTAATTCTAAGATCCGTTATTAAAAGACCACTTGTACAGAGATATAATCCAGATTTTCCAAAGTCACATTTTATGAATAATAGTTGATATTTGTGTCTTCATAGCCTTATCTCCCCTTGTTTATTTTGTAAATTAGTTCAGCCACTTTGGGGGTGGCGAAGGGGTGCTAATAATTGGGTCCCCTCAAGTCTCCCTAAACTTGGTGGAAATAGTTTTCAAAAGTTACTAGGAAGCATGGATATGAAGTACAGAGATGAAACAGAATATTCACTTTTTGTTTTATTTTGTTTTTCTTGTTTTCTTTTTGTCTTTGTCTTTACCTCAATAGTCATAGTGAAACATTTAACATTGAATGAATCCAGGAAGTTTTAGAGTCAGATACGGAACATAAAGTATTATTCTCTATATATATATGATGTGTAGCAATTTGCATTAATGCAACTGCACACTATTTTATTATTTTATAGTGGGAAGTGTGATTGATATCACTTAAGTGATTGAATTCCTACATTTAAGAGCACAAGAAAATACTTTATTGAACTCCAAGGATAGATGGACTGAGCTATAGCTAGAAGGAATTAAAGAGATGCCACACATATACCGCCTTTGAATTTAGAGACATATAAATTTGCAAGTCAGAAAACCCTTCATTAAGTCTGGATACCCCTTTCCTTCTTCAAGCAACAACCACATTTCTGAGTGAATGATGCACAAATGGTATAGACAATATTCATTTTAAGAAAGAAATAGACTATATTTAACATATTTAACCTTTGGTGACGAGGTTGTGACGGAGGCTCAGGATGCTGAAATGCCCTTCACTTAAACAATTATAAAGAGGTCCTGTGTTTCAGATGCTTACCAGAATGACTGAGGAGGACTATGTTATTTTATTAGTATTTTATAAATCTGATTATCTGAGAATATTCATGAAATATGACATGATGAAAGTGCAGTTCTCAAAATACACTGTTCTCAAAATTACCTGTGAATCTGGCTCTATACCAGATCTACTGATATAGAATACGAATTTTGAGGTTGCGGCTTCAAAATTTGAATTGCTAGGGCTTGGCAAGAAAGCAAAGATCATTCTCAGGCAGAGCCAAGTTTGAGAATCACTGGGCAGCACATGCAAATATGTATAATCATTCAGTTCCAAATTTGCAGTAAAAGTTTAAGCATCAATGTTATCAGATTGGAATAAAAAAGTAAGAATTAAAACAATAATTATCTTTCTCAATAGTGATTAGAGATTAAGAAGACTTGAGATCAAACATGAATACAAGTTACTCTTTGCCCCATTCTATTTTTGCTGATCTAAACTATATATGGCATTTCATAATACAAGATAATTCTAAGCCAACCAACTTCCTGTCCTTTCTCCCCTATCTTGATTTTTAAAGCAAATCTTCCCACATGCTTCTATAATACAAGGAAAAATGATTAGGATGGGAGATCTGACTCACTAGAAGAGGTGACTGAACCTTTGGCTCTCAGTGAGAATAACTTATAGATAACCCCAAAGCATGCATGAGGCACTTTGACATCGCAAGTCACTTCCCTCATTATTAAAGCTTCACACAACTTTGTGAAATTAAACACATTTACCAATTATGAGTGGGAAATGGATGAAGCTTCCTACGCTTTTTGCCATAGTACCAAGAATATGTTTTTATGAAAGGAAAATTTGACAAATATATCAAGAACAGATAAAATGAATGTCATAAGAAAGAACCTATTTTCATTATTGGTAGTTATGCTAGTCCTGCAAAAGAAATAAAGAATAAAATGTTAAAACATAGAAACAGTAGAGGGAGAATCTTATTTTTATTTTTGTTGTTTTGTAGTTTATTTCTTTTTAAACATGTTTAGTTAGATATCATTTTTAAATTGGTAGTATTTCCTCATTATTGATGCTCTTTGAGAGTCACCATGAAGAGACAAGTACATTTTTCAGATCAGTTGGTTTTGAATGCATCTTTGAAGGATAGTTATTCAGATGAGGATCGAGAGAGTGGAAGCACGGCCTACTGGGTAGTAGAAATGGCTGCTTTTAGTATCTGACCACATTAGTGTCAGCAGATGAAACCAGAATCAAGGGGAGAGTCTAACATAATTGTAATTCTGTTTATAGAAGCAAATACCTTCTATATGATTACATTTATCTGCTAATAAATTAAAAAAAAAACCTGCTGCATTATCCATTTCTCTCCCATATTCTGCCTTAAAAATTGAGTCAATATTCCTAACTCCTAAAATTGTGGAGTTAGAATACAAAGCACTCAGAAAAATAGTTTTACAAAGTTACAGAGAATTCTGTCAATATGTATAATAATTCTTGAGCAGTTTCCAAAATGAGGGGAACATTATCAATGCATGTCCTAGCTAACTAGCAATAATTTGATTCTAAAACCACACTATTTGTGCCTTATATAAATTTAAAGGAAAAGAGAAATTTTGTAAACATATTTTGATAAAAATGAAGAAAGCATTTTATACAGTTCTGTGATTCCTAAAAGTTTTCTTTTTATTCTTTTTTGGTGTTTGAAAGCTCCAAAACTCCCCAAAATTTATCTATCATGTAAGATGAATCACAGATGCATTTATATATGAACATTCTTGGATGAATTCGATCTAGAATTGACAAGCACGATTTGAGATGTGTAGGTATAACCTAAAATATTATGAACAGATTTTTCTTTTTAGCAAAGTACATTTTTTTTGTTTCAAACAAGAAATTACTAATGGAAAATTTATCATTTATTAATACAGATCCTGATCCTGAGGCTATTCAAATAGATTGTGAAACTATGAGAAAGGAAACCCAGTATCACTGACACAGTCTCTATTAATTCAGAAAGACAGAGAACAATTAATCAATCAGTATTTATGTTGCATCCAAAGGATCTGTTGTTTAAAATGCCTGAGTCCTAAGATTCATCGAAATCGGTCTTGAAATCAGAGATACCGTATAATATTGCATTATCAGAAATGTGTAGTAGTCTCTTATTATAGCTTCCTTTCTTTAATTTTTGACTCTCCTCAGTCATGTAGTTATAAAAGTGAAACAAACAGCATAAAAAATAGTTAAACATACAAAATATAAATATTTTTACTTATTTTCTTAACTGTGTGTGTATAGAATGCCTCCTTCCAGTTTAGATAATATCCACCCAAAATCCCAGCTCAAATACCTATGAGACAGAGCATGTGGTTTTCCACTTCTCTCCCTCCTTTCAGTATTTTCTTTCCAGAGAAAGCCATCCACTACCATTCAGAATCCCACTCGTGATTTAGGCAACATTTTAAAATATCAAATCTTCAAAAAAATCTTCAGGTAAATAATTTTAACCTCACCTTCCTGAAACACTCTTCTCTTCAATGAAATTACACTCTTCTAGTTTTCTGTCTCTTCATCTCATCTCTTTTGACAAGTCTTCCCTCTTAATCTTGCTTCTGTATGCTGGATTTCTTCAGAACTTGGCCCTTGGGGCTTCTCATGAAAACCTGTACATTCTTTCCCTATATGATTGTATGCATTTTTATGTATGGAATATCATTTCAATATTGATAATCCTTCAATGTTATTTTCAAACTATTCCTCTTATAAGAACTCCAGACACAAATGTAACATAATTGATGTTTATACTTTTCCATGTTTGCAGGCATCCCACAAAACTTTCTCTTTTCTACAACCCTGACTCCTACCTCATTCTCCTCAGCCAAATCTGTTGCTTTACTAATCATTCTATCCTTATCAGTGGCCCCGACTCTTTGGGAGGTACAGAGAGAAAGCCCAAGCGTCATCCTTGAGACCACCTTCTTTTCTGCAACACATCAAACCATCACCAAATCCCCATCAATTCTATATCCAAAGTGTTTTAGACCTGTTTACTGTCTGCCTCTCCACTGTTTTCTTCCTAATTCAAATCCTCAGAATAGAAGCTCAATAAATATTTGTTGAGTAAATTTATATATGACTGAATATAATGGATTAGTAAATTCCTTCTAACCATGCTACTGCTTCTGTACCTTATACATGTATTTTTGTATTTTTATGAGATCTTTTGTCCTGAAAAATTATTTCATTCTTTCTTCATTTCTCTATCTTTGCTAGTTTTCAAGTTCTTTGAGAATTTATTTATCTCTAAATGTCTAGCTCCTAATTCCTATTCTAAGCACAGAATTTTAAATATATGTCGAATTGAAATGAACTAAGTTACTGAAATAAATACCCAAAACAGAGTTAACCTAATCCTTTTACTCTTACTCCAGCTTGTGTTTCATTGCTTTCTCACTGTTGCTGATTATTTAACCCTATTTTGTGATAAGTATTTCCTTGCTTTTTAGTTTCATCAATTATTACTATAACTCTAAATAATATAATTTAGTTTTCTATTGTGATCCATTTGTAGTTAAACTCATACTGTGTGTATTCCTTCTAATTTGTTTAATTCACTCAATATTTTATTGGAGATATAGCCATTTTGTTTTATGTAGCATTAATTATTTCTATTCTATATGAAATTACAGTAGAAGAACGTACAATAACGTATTTAGTCATACTACTTTTTATGACCCCTTGGAGTGTTCTATTTTTAACTATTATAAACTGCCATAAATATATTTGGATATATTTTCTTGTATACAAATACACAAGTTTCTCTACATTGTAAGAAATGGGTACTTTCAATTTTGTTAGATAAGCCAAACTCTTTTCCAATTTACACTCTTTCCATAAATGTTAAGGAGTTTTCCATTGACAATAATCCTCAGTATTACCGTTTTCCATTTTTCCTATCTGATGCGTGCGGTAGCATCTCTATTTTAATTGACATTTCTGATTATTAATGATTAATTATTGTCTTATATATGTTCTAGGCATTTCATATAATACCTATAAAAGTCACTTGCCTATATTATTTTATTTTGGGTTTCCTGAATTTTTCTTATTTGTACGTAGAATTTTTTATGAAATATTCTTCTTTGTCAGTAATACATATAATGGCTTTCTCTCATCTTTGTCTTGCCTCTTTTCTTTCTTTAAAATATCTTTTGAATAACAGGGATTTTTAATTGGGTAAGCATTTTCTGTGTCTCGCTTAAGAAACCTTCCCCTAAAATGAGCAATATGTTCTTTTATAATATGTTAAAATATTTGTAGTTTTGGGGTTTATATGAATGCTATTAATCCCACTGAAATTGCTTATATGAAAGAATGAGAGTGGAGTCCAATTTCCTGTTTTTTGTCTATGCACATCACATTATCTGAGACAATTTATGTAAAGATCTCTCAGTTCACTTTTGAGCAAGTCAATGGTATGACTTGTAGCACATACCAAATGTGAGGTGAAAAACACTTGCTTAACTTAAACAAAGCTTGTGACATAATACTGTTAATTAGTAATACTATTATTGTTAGTGACTTGTTAATAGCAGTTGAAATAACTTATTAATAAGAACTCAGATTGAAATTTTATATGGAGGAATATTAGAAAGTCTGCTTAACATAAAAGATGCTGGGGAATATTGAGTTTCTGGATTAGCAGAAGAGAGATTGTGATATCTAGTCAGAAGATGAATCAGTTATAATTTATAAAGACCTGGTTCTTAATCTACCCCAGTTAATTACATAATCATAAAAAAAATGACTCAACCTTGATGAGCCTCAGTTACTTTGCTAAAAGTCCATGATAATACCATCCTACCTACCTCAAGCAGAATCTGAGGATTGAATGAGATAAAGGTATAATAGAAAAATCTTAAAGTACAAAATTTTACTGATATTAATATTAACACTAAGAGCTACCACTTATCGGGGGTACTACTGTGGTGTACCACATACTGTGTAGGCATTTTTAAGCCACTTTTTTAAAAATTCTCAACAATATACACAGTATACCTTATTATCACTATTTTTATGAGTAAGGCAGAGAAGAGTGGATGACCTAATTAAAATTACCCAATAAATATTTGGAACCAGGCTTATTTCAATGTACAGTCCACATTCCTAACTACTTTATGCTAGAGCAAATCATATTTAATTGTAGCGTAATATGTAAGGCATAACCCATTAATGATATTTTGAAAAAATATGTATTTTATATTACTTTACGGTACATGTTAGGCTTCCAGAATTAAAATTATACAAATTCTACTTATATGCTCTTATATTTTATATTTATGCATCTAAAATCTATGTAATGATGTTGTTTGCTTACTATTAATTCATGTATTTGTTCATTCATTCAATAAGTACTTATTTTGAGCATTATCATGTAGCATTACACTAATTGAAAGGGATCTAAAAGAGACTTAAAATTAGTCCTTGTTCTCTAGGACCGATCTGTCAAGAAATAAATTCAACATAAAAATATAATAGAATATGCTTGTAATGTTATGTACATATTTTAATTTGGTTTCAGTTAAAGTAAATTAAACATGCGATTTCCATGAAATACAACTCTTAGGGAAATATTAAATACTACATATATTTTTTTATATAGACACTTTAATTGCACATTTTAGAACTTAGTATAATACTCTAAAAATGGTTAAGAAACTGTCAAGAGATTGTCAATTGTCAAAAAATACTAAAGTAACATGGCTGCTCTATGAATTCTCCATTGGTTAACTGTAAAAAGGACATCTAAATTTTACTGCTGATTCAATCCAAGTTTCTCTCCTTTAAAAATGAAGCAAGACATCCACACAGAGAGTAAGCATCTCACCAGGGAACACTTACTGTCTTTTAGACTCCGAGGCTTGGAATAAATAGTGTTTATACTTCATTTTGAATGTATAGGAGTGGCCAGAAGCAAAACTCTCTGTTCTGTGTATTTTAAGCAATCCATGATATCTCAAGAAACTACTAGAATAATGCAAACAAATGGAATCCCAGAACAGAAAAATTGAGCCAAAATGAATCACAAAAGGGCATTATTTAATGTTTTTGCTTACCACCCTGCAAATAAGTTGACCATAGGCTTCAAACTTTCACTGGAATAAAAAAAATGTAAAATGATATGCTATTATAATGTGATGCACATAAACATACATACACATGTATATAAACATGTATACATATACACATACCTGCACACACTCTACTGGGGATTTTAAAAAAAGACTTTCCAGCAACAGTGAGTATTGCCCCACTTTGAAAAGAGCTGTCTCTATAAGTAAAGTAGTCAAGTAGCAAAGATTATAGACCTTTTGGAGAGCTATTGTGGGGAATTGTTGTTACTAGCCAGATTGGGGCCAACGAGGAGTAGCTTTTGAAGGCGATCAGGAAGGTGGGTGGAATGGAGCAGGCAGAATCTTAAAAGTCACATGGGTAAACAAGTTAGCAAGGAGGGCCTTGCTAAAGAATCAGAGGGAATGTAGCATTCATCGTTTTATGGATCATAAACAAAACATTGGGATAGAGAAAGTGACCTAAAAGGGAGCTCTATACTGGGATGCAATATCTAAGTACTTTTGATTTCTTGAGGCTACCACAAAAACCTACATATTAGTGCAAACCAAGTAGTGAACAACGCTCACTTTGGAGTTAGCGTTGTTCACTACTTGGCTTGGCGTAGTATAACCAAGAAGAAGAAATGTGTTGAGCCTAATATACTTGCTCCTCCATATCTGCTATACCATACAGCTGTTCATAATGAGAGAATGTGAAATGCTTCCCCTTTATTCCTATGGAAATTTGTATTTACCTGCAAGATTGTCTGCTGAAGAAAGAAACTACTATCACCTAAGTATTTTGTTACGCGGGACAATGGAAAGAAATGGCGTGAAGAAAAGTTGAATCTTCCATTCGAAAAAGTGGGATTATATTAGGTAAGAAGACATAAATGAAAGCCATTTAAATTAAAAATATATAAACCATCAACCTAAATAAAGAGGTAAACTGAAGAAAGCTCATATTACCAGAAATTGAGTTTATTTGAGAATAGCAGAGGAATTACAATTAGGAAAAAGCATGCTGTAGCAAGTTACAGGTGAGTCTCTTGAAGGTTTCGAATAGATGATATTCAAGTGCAAGGAGTGAAAAGAGGCAAAAGTCCAGCCAGAGTCCAAGTAGCAAGTTCATGGGCTTGAGGATGATGGAAGATTCTTGGCAGATGTTCATTGGTCAGGAGCTAAGTATCAGCCTTCTCTAAATTAGGCATTTATGAAAAATCAGTCTATTATTTCTTAAGTTCTCTTCTTCTGGAGCCATATGCGTGAGGTTTTCCATTTTATATTCCCTGGTTTCATTTCAGATTGAGGTCCTTTCACAAAACATAAGAGTAAAAGAGTAAGTATTCACCGAAGTTTTAAACTTTTACTTTTTGTAAAACATACATTAGCCTCAACATCTAATAGCATTTCTATAGATCACAATGAGTTCTAGTGTATTCATTCACACCAGGATTTGAGAGCATATGCAAAGTAGGAAATTTTAACTAAAAATAGTCTTTGACACTATCTGCACACACAAAGTAGATAATTCAAACAAGTATCCATGTGTTGGATTTTTTTCAGTTTACTGTTTGAAATATCCAGAGACTTTGAGAATAATGTAATAATTTGCTGTGGCTTGTATAGATAGCCACAGCTATTTAGTGTTATTTATAGACTGAACCTAGACCATTGAATGGTTATGAAAATATTGTTGGAATTTGTTTCTCAAGATTTACCTATTTAGATTTCAGACATCACTATTTTTCATGAAATTTATATTTATCTATATCTTTAAAAAAATGACTTGGTATCATTAAAGCAGAAATTCACTATGAAATTAGCTTTATTTATCTTGTTCATTCAAAATGGAATTATTCTTTAATTAGCAAATATTTACTAGCATCTACTATGTCTCAGGCACTATTCTGAGAGCTGGAGATATGGCAACAAACAAAAATAAGTCAAAAGTTTCTGACCTTTTCCAAAACAGTAAAGAGATCTGTTTGCCTCCAGTGGAGTGATTATGGAGGGGACTAGTAGAGAAGAAATCAGATAACTAACAAAGAAATTGAGATCAGGGGACAGCTCGTGAAGTGAGGATCAGGGGACATCTCTTGAAGTGTGGATCAGGGAACAGCTCTTGGGTGAGATGGGAATCATTGGGTGAAAAAAAAATTAAAGAAGAGACTTTTTTTTTTTAAATACCACTCTGGCTACTCTCTGGGGACAAAAATGAAAGCAAAAGACCAGGTGGGAAGCTATTTTATCACAAAAAAGATGATAGTGGTTAGGATCAGTTGACATTTGCTGATCGATTTGAGCTAGAGTGTGAAAGAAAGTGTCAATGATAATACCAAGTTTGTTTGTTTGTTTTCTTTTTTTACGTTTTTCAGTTTTGTCTGTTTTTATCTGAGCAACTGGAACAATTTGCCATTTTCTGATGAAGGGAAGACTGTGGGAAGAACAGATTTTGGCAGTGGTGAGGAAGATCAGAAGTTCTCTACAGGTATTAATTTCCAAATGTTTTTAATCATCTAATGTAAGATGTTGAGTAAGTGGTGGATTGCATTGTTATCTTCAGGGGAACATTCCATACTGGACATACATTTGGGACCTATAATCATGTACATGATCATAAGACTGAATGAGTCCAAGGGAAAAGGAGTCCAAAGGTAGACACTCAGTTCTCCACCACGTGTAAGTCAAATGATGAGAAATAATGAGCAAAAGAACAGAGAAAAAATGACCAGTTAAGTAGGGAGAAAACTCAAGACAGTAAGATGTCCAAGGAGAAACTAGATCAAATGGAGTAAATGCTGGTAACAAAAGTGAGATGATAATATGAATTGACTATAGAGTTTTATAATGTAGAGATCTTTGGAGACCTTGACAAGAGCAGTTTCAGTGGGATATTGTAGGTTAGCGCCTGACTGCAGTGCTTCAAAATGTTAGATAAGGAGGATATGGATATAAATGGCAGAGACAAACCTTCAAGGATTTTTGCTATGAAAGGGAGCAGAAAAATGGACACTCACTGGAGAGGAATGTGGTATAAAGAGAAATTTGTGTTAAGATTGTGGAAATTACAGAATGTTTGCTACTTGATAAAAATAATTTTACAGGGGAAAATTGTGTTCCATATTCAGAAAGGTAAGCAAAAAACATTCAAAACACTACATACAGTAGCAAGTTGACATTTTTGTGCTAAGCTTGAAAACACTGGAAAGTTTATATAACGCAAGTTTACAAATTCAAGTTCCTTGAATTTGCAATCTGAATTATTGTATGTTTTGTTTACTTTTTTATGTTTTATTCTTAATTGAGAGCTCAGATCTTTTGTCTGGTAGGTGTTTAACCTCTTTATCATGGCCCAGGAAAAAAAGCATCGTCTAATATCAAAGAAGGCTACTAACATAGAAATCAATTAATCAAAATTGTATTGATTCTGACTCAGTAAGTTACAAAGCAGAAACTAACATTCGTATTACTTGGTGACATTTTGGCACTATTGTTCATTTAAAAGAGTGAGTGTCATGTTTTGGAATGGACCTGGACTGACAGCTTTCAAGATGGATGTCCTTTTTTCTTATTCTGTAAGTAAGTAGAGTACAGCAATCTGCACTCCAAACTTTAATTCTATTCTGTCATAAGCTATAAAGTTTGCATTCCTCATATTTTCAGCTTTAAAGCAAAAATTGTATGAGATTTATGTCCTTGGCATTTTCCCCAGAAAGTTTTTTCTTTCTTTCTTTCTTTCTTTCTTTCTTTCTTTCTTTCTTTCTTTCTTTCTTTCTTTCTTTCTTTCTTTCTTTCTTTCTTTCTTTCTTTCTTTCTTTCTTTTTTTTCTTTTTAAAATTTTGGGCAGCAAGAGTGTATGAGTAAGATTACTAAACAGGAAGAATTAATTTAAAAAGTACAAAAAATATTAGCTGAAACATACCAGTGGAGCTTCCAGAAAGAAAATGTCAAGAAGTAGTGAGACTGAGTCTCTTTAAAGAACACTGCTAAGAGGTTATCTTCAGGTGTAACAATTTATTTCATATTTGGAGTTCCACTTGCTTTGGATTTTTCAAACTGATTTGGTTATGTCCCATATTCCATTCATAGACTTTTATTAGATGGTCACAGAAAAAGAAAAAAAGAATGAGGAACAGTAACTTGGGTTAGTGACAAGGCAGAATTTCAGTTCTCAATTCTTAGAAGCAGATAAATTTTGGATGAGCAAGTTCAAAAACATAATCTTCTTTATTTTGAGTTATTAAGAAAACTATTGCTTTACATAAGTCCAGGAAAAGTATATTTCTTGGTCTTGGGTTTATGAAACAAATTGTAATTTAAGCCCATGATTGATAATTCTGTTATGTGAGAGTCACAGAAAATGGTATCTCTTTATGTATCAAGAACTTTAAACATATGTGTACTACTTTATCTATCAATTCCTCTTTAAGAGTTAGAACTTCAGATAATCATGCATAAACAAACATATTTTAGATGAATTTTTATCACAATATGGAATAAATGCTGACTAGTTACACAATGAAATAGTCAACATTTTCAATTTTTGTTTTCAAAAATATATATATATACACATATATATGTATATATATGTATATATATGTGTGTGTATATATATATGTATATGTATATATATATATATATATATATATATATATATATATATTAGTTTTATTGGGGAATATTGGGGAACAGTGTGTTTCTCTGGGGCCCATCAGCTCCAAGTCGTTGTCCTTCAATCTAGTTGTGGAGGGCCAAGCTCACTGGCTCAGGTGGGAATCGAACCGGCAACCCTGTTGTTCAGAGCTTGCACTCTAACCAACTGAGCCTTCTGGCTGCCCCTCAATAATATTTTTATAAATAGGAAATGGAGAAATGGTAAGTGAAAAGGTTGCATCCTGATTTTATGATGAATCACCTATCATAAAATTACTATTTATCTCAGTAGTGAGCATAGGTACATTTTAATTTTATAATTTTTAAAATGCTTCTATATTTTCTTTTTTAAATATTAATAATGTATTATTTTTTTAAATTTTATATTATTACATTTGTTGGGGTGACATTGGTTGGTAAAATTCTATAGGTTTCAAAGTGTACATTTCTGTAATACATCATCTATATATCACATTGTGTATTCACCACCCAGAGTACTGTTGATGACAGTCATTCTAACAGATGTTAGGTGATATCTCATTGTGGTTTTGATTTGCATTTCTCTAATAACTAGTGAAGTTGAGCATTTTTTCCATATCTGTTGCCCTTTTGTTTGTCTTCTAGAGAGAAGTGTCTATTCAGGTCCTCTGCCCATTTTTTATTTGGATTGTTTGCTCTTTTGTGGGTAAGTTGTATAAATTCTTTATATATTTTGTATATTATTCCCTTACTGGCGGTGTTCTTTGCAAATATGTTCTCCCATTGAGTCGGTTGCTTCTTTGTTGATGGTTTCTTTTGCTGTGCAGAAGCTTTTCAATTTGATGTAGTCCCATTCATTTATTTTTGCTTTTAGTTCCCTTGCCTTTGAGGTCAAATTCATAAAATCCTCTTTGAACCCACGGTCCATAACTTTAGTACCTGTGCTTTCTTTATGCAATTTATTGTTTTAGGTCTTATGTTTAGATTTGATCCATTTTTAGTTAATTTTGGTGTATGGTGACAGATAACAGTCTAGTTTCATTTTTTTCCACGTGGCTTTCCAATTTTCCCAGCACCATTTATTGAGGAGGCTTTCTTTCCTCCATTGTATGAATTTGGCTCCTTTGTCGAAAATTGTCTGCCCATGTATATGTGGGTTAATTTCTGGATTTTCAATCCTTTTCCATTGGTCTGTATGTCTGCCAATACAATGCCATTTTTATTATTGTCAGTTTGTAGTACAAGTTGAAGTCAGGGAGTGTGATACCTCTAGCCTTGTTCTTTTTTCTTAGGAATGCTTTGGCTCTTCAGGGTCTTTAGTGATTCCATACAAATCTGATGATTTTTTGTTCTATTTCTTTAAAAAATGCCATTGGGATTTTGAGGGGAATTGCATTAAATTTGTATATTACATTGGGTAATATGGCCATTTTAACTATTTGGTTGGTGCAAAAGTAATTGAGGTTTTAGCAATTATTTTCAATCTTTTAAACCTCAGTTACTTGTGCACCAACCTATATTGATTCTTCCAATCCATGAACATAGACTATCTTTCCACTCTGTGTCTTCTTCAATTTCTTTTAAAAATGTGTTATAGTTTTCAGTATATCAGTCTTCCACATCCTTTATTAAGTTTATTCTTAGATATTTTTGTTGTTGTTGCAATTACAAAATGATTTTTTTTAATTCTTTTTCTGAAATTTCGCTGTTAGTATATAAGAATACAATGGATTTTTGTACCTTGATTTTGTAGCCAGCAACTTCACTATATGTGTTTATTGTTTCTAATAGCTTTTCAGTCTTTATGGTTTTCTATATAAAGAATCATGTCATCTGCTTTCCAAAGTTTTATTATTGTTTAAGTTGAAAAAAAGATAAAATTATGAAACAGCCAATTAACATTAGTTAAATATGTGAGACTCTAAAGTGGATATTGTGGTTAGATCGAATAAACTCATCAAATATGAACATAGTGGATTTTGAGCACTAGATTTCAAATTTTTCTAGAAGATTTTATTCAAATAAATCTCTATGGCACCCAATAAAGGAATAAGATAGTAACAAAGTACATCAATATCTAATATTGTGGACTTGCAATCCCTCCTTCTCTCTATCTTTGCCAATTCTCTATCCCTTTATCCTTTCTTTCCTTGCTTTTGGAAAACTTTTATATTTAAAACTTGAGACTTGTAGCTGAGGGAGCAGATAAATTTGCTTAATTAACTTGAGTATAGAGGTATCATGACTACAACTCCTTTTTGCTGAACTGATTACTGAGACTCTTTGGGATGAATTGGCTTAGTGCTGACCTATAATAGGAAAGGATAGTGAGGTCTTTCAGACAATTAGTCATTCCAGTAATGTAAAGGAGGAAAATAAGGGGGGAGATGAGAAGTGAAGGGAAACAGGGAATGGGAAAAGGAAAGAAAAGAAGTCTTGATTTCAGAACTGAATTGAGCTAAATGATCAAGGAGAACTATTCAACCAATGTCAGTGTAGTAACAGTCTTTCTGGTAGCCCACTTTTGCTTTGGGGAAGTGTGTGCCTAAGAGACAGAAGGAACTTCTGCTCATCTGGACTTATAATATATGAGAATTACACCTAGGGTAGTAGTTGAAGGAAGTGGACTTGGATTACTTGTATTCTATATTCCAATATGGGACATCACTGTCACCATACATTTAGTCAAATTAGAGATGTTAGATTTATAGTAAAGGTTTTCTGTCTCAGTCCATTGGAAACCCCCAATGTGCCTTTGAGAAATCTTAGTTATGTAGAACACAATGTGAAAACTTATGATTTACTTTATGACTCAGTTACGCTTAATGTGCTGGGGGGTGCTAAAAAAATGTATTCACATCACTTGTATTCATCTTTTGTTATCAGTATATATTGAGTATAACAATTTAAATACAGTTTTTTCCTTTCTTAAAATGTGTGTACATTTTTGACACCCTCCACATGTGAATTTCACTGTACTTGACTAAAACTGCACAGTATTTCTTTGGTAGGTAAACTAGCAAATGGGATTGAGAAAGCCAGTGAGGGAAGATAAGAATAAGAAGAGTGTGGTGTCACAGATGCCATAGGAAGAGAGTTTGAAAGTAAGAGTATTCAACCATTTGAATGCTTTTCATGTTTTTGGTAAGCAAGTACTCCTTAAGTGCCTTACTATACACCATAAAACATAGCCACTGAAACACACACACACACACACACACACACACACACACACACACACACAAGTTTTATGTAGAGTTCAGTCATTTTATAAGTTTAAAATTGGGTTGAAATATATACTCAATTAACCACATTAAGAAAAGATTTTCTCAGATTATGAAGATTTTTCTAGGGAAAATTACATTTACTGGTGACACAAACATATGTATTTGATTTGAAAATGTAAATTTTTTAAAATAAAAAGTGTCACAACTAACAGGAAGAAGAATTAGAGTTTTTATTTAAGGAGATTTGACAATGAAATGCATTCTTAACTTACATTTTAATAAATTCAAAAAAGTTAGTGAGATCATTAAACAAAAAGAGATGAATACAAATACTATTGTTTTGATTTGTTTCAAGAGTGCTATTTCATTTTTCTATTTTTTATTTCTGCTTGAGATGTTACATTCAATCAAAAGGAAAATATAAAACTCTTTCACAGACATCTGTTCTAGCTACACTTATTTGTGTGATAATCACACCTAACCCACATAATATAATTATGATTACTAACAAGTTTTACACTACACTGCACAGGAAATTATTTTAAATTTGAACAACCAAAGAATGTAATTCAAGATAATATTTTCAGAAATATAATTATAAGCAAGTTAAATTTAAAGCATATGATTGGTATTAATCAATTTATTATAGTAACCATAAAATATTACCTACCACTACTTCATTAAGTATACAATTTATCAAAGATATCATCACATTAATTACTCTGGAAAGTACCAAATCAGTCATAGATGAACACAAATAGTTTGATTGGAATTAAGTAAAATATTCTTCCTATCTCAAGTGTTCACTTTGATGAGTTATTTTAGTGTCTGTACTTCCCATACGTAGTAGACTATTTTAAAATTTTGTAGATTATGTACTGTCTACTCCATTTATGTGGACCTGTGTTTTGCACTCTACAGAGTTGTGCACCAGAGTCCATCTACATAGCCACCAATAGAACCTCACACTGATTAAATGCTCATTTGTTTATTTTATTAGTGAATGAAACTATGAGTATCCAAATTTTAGTATAATGGCAATAATTGGGAGATTATGAAGATAGAGATGATGCTTTTGAAAAATGAAGCCTGGACTCATTTTTGTCAATCTAACCAAATGCGTATTCTGAAATTAATTCCAAACACAAAGCTGAATCTATACATACATATGAGCAAGAAATTAAGAGAAATTTCCTATAGTCAAGTCACAAATAGGAAAGGAAAAGAAGTGAGGAAAGTTAAGAATCCATGGAGACAACCTAACTAAAGGCATTTGCTGTGATGCAGTCTATTAAGTAAATATTTTAATGTTTCATGGTAAAATAAATTAATAAAAATATGACTAAAAGAAAAGAGATGATAAAACATTATCAATCTGATTTGGAAAAAACATACATTCTAAAATTAAATTTGAGATCTAAATTTTAATAAATATTAACCAGCAGATTAGACATAAATATATGCTTTTAATACTCTCTCCTCACAGACACACATACAGAAATGTTTATATATGGTGAGCCATTTGAAAGTCTTACGTATTTCCCATAAATATTTCAGGCATCTCTGAAATTGAAGAACATTTTCCTACATAATCATAACTATATATGTATATTTTAGTACCACCAATATTTCAAAAATTTAAGCCAAATATCACTTTAAAATTTTAATCTTTAATACCTTCTTCACACTTCTTCACATTTATATTCCTTAATTGTTGCCAGCTTATTGTATTTTCTATTGAAATTTTTGAACAAATATCCAATCAACATTTACATATCATTTTCTTGGTTTTTATGGCCCTTTAGTCTCTTTTATGCTGAATAGGTGTACACGATTTGGGGAGGTTTCTGACATTGATTTTGACAAAGGTCCAGACCAGCTTTCTTCTTTTATTTTTTTTCTTTTTATTAAACTATAGGTAGCAGATAATATTATATTGGTTTCATGTGTATAACGTGGTTATTCAGCATTTATATACCTAATGAAGTGATCACCATGATATCTAGTAACCATTTGACACCGTACAAAGTTATTATGGTAGTATTGATTATATTTCTATGCATTACATCCATGTGACTTATTTATTTTATAACTGGAAA
Source organism: Rhinolophus ferrumequinum (assembly GCF_004115265.2). Taxonomy (NCBI): domain Eukaryota; kingdom Metazoa; phylum Chordata; class Mammalia; order Chiroptera; family Rhinolophidae; genus Rhinolophus; species Rhinolophus ferrumequinum. The sequence continues at coordinate 67,822,869 of NC_046294.1, read as the reverse complement.
TTTGTACCTCTTATTCCCTTTCACTTTTTTCACCCTTCTCTCCATCCTTTTCCCCTCTGGCAACCATCAGTTCATTCTCTATGTCTGAGTCTGTCTGTATTGTTTTCTTTTGTTTATTTCTTAGATTCCACAATAAGTGAAATTATATGATATTTGTCTTTCTCTGTCTGACTTACTTCACTTAATATAATATCGTCTAGGTCCCTCCATGTTGTAGCAAATGGCGATATTTCATTCTTTATTATGGCTGATAATACTCCATTGTGTGTATGTATGTACACATATATACCACATCTTCTTTATCCATTCATCTATTGATGGACCAGCTTTCTTAAAGAATATCTACTATTCTTTCTGGGTTTGCCTGTTTCCTCATGATGTCATTTAACTTGTTTCTCTGAATTTTATGTAAATTGGAAGTTAGTAGAGGCTTGATTTAGATTCAGGATAAGTATTTTTTGGCAAGACAACTTTATGTGCAATGTTGTTTACTTAATATAGAATGGTATTTGGAGGTACGTGATGTTAGGTTTCTTCATTATTTGATGGCAACTACAGTTTGATCATTTAGTTAAGGTGATGACTTTCAGATCTTACCATTGTAAATGTGTGTTTTCCTTTTGCTGTTATCTAGTAATCTGTGAGATAATATTGTGAATAGTTTTCCCAAACACTTTTAATCTAATTGTTTGTGTAAATAATGATGGAACCTGTCTCAGTCAATTATTGGATGGCAAAGTAATGATTCCTTTTTTCTTTTATATAAATTATATTTATTTGTAGGCATCCTTTTGAAAGAGGAGTTTTACATATATATATATATATATATATATATATATATGCTATTATGTATATGGCACATATATATTAACATATATTCTCTCTAGTCACTAAAGACATTGATATTTTATTAACCTGAAGGGAAATGTATAAAAATGCAGACTAGTTACAGGTTTGTTGTTCAGGTTTTTGGTTTGGACGTTTGGAGTGAAAGAATTTTAGGAAAACAAAAGAAAATAAAATCAACATTTATATCACTTTACCATTTAATATGTTTAAGGGCAATAGAAATAAAAATATACATATTTTTTACATTTTATTGTATTTTAGAATAAATGGCTGCAAGAGAGCCAAAAACTTCTGAACTCTGGTAGGAAGGCAGGATGAATAGGGGTGTATAAGGGGCCTCTGAAATAAACATCTATGTGCTCTGACACAAGATGTGCTAGGAATTCAGTCATGGGCTAACTTCTGGGGCAGAGAAAAAATGTAGATGTTAGAAATAAAACCCAAAGAACTGACATGGCAATAGTCTTTACCTCAAAGTTCAGTGGACACTATCCAAATTTTCATATCCAAATGGGCTTGGAGAACACAGACAGCACTCAAGCACAAACCCACACTGCATTTCAGCAGAGGTTTATAGGCCAATAATGCATAAACTTTTGTGAGTTCTCAAGTACTTTGGAAATCTGATGCTATTTATAGATGCCTCCTATGTAAAATGAACTTCTCTAAATATTGCTCTGAAATTGAAATCCCTAAAGATGAGTTGTGGCATTTTTCAATGTTAGATGTTTGACAAGACTGTGGATTTAGATAACTGTTCCAGATCAGAGATGAACTCTAGGCAGCAGGTTGTGTCCTCCTTAAAGAAACGGAGGACCAGAAAGATGTAACATCTGTAGAACCTAGCCAAGTAAGCTATTCATAAGGAAAATATTCTAGACGCATATGACAACTAGAGAGAAAATAAGGACATTGAGAGCAATTACATAGCCCGGGTTGGTATGGCTGTGGTTTGAAGGAGAATTGAACTCAGAGGACAAGCTGGTGGAATTTTAAAGCATCAACAGCATGCACCCCAAGAAAACACAAGTGTGGATATGTAGGTGTCAATAAGAGAGGGCAATTTGCTGTGATTTCTGTTTTACTTTTTGTGAGCCAAAGAAGCATAGTTAAATAGTAAGTGGTCATGACATCAGAAGTTATAGACCATATACACACACATATACATGCATACGCTGGAATGGTGGTTCCTTCTTTATGCAGCTGTTCACAACCTTCAGGTTGGTCAGCTTTTCTGAACTTCACACGTCCATAATTGAGGTCTACAAGAGGGGGGCCTGAAAGCTTGGATCAACTCCTAAGCAACAAAGCAGCACACCGTTAGGATCAAGAGACTAAACCAGCCACAGCCAGAGGGTCTGAAAGGTCACATTCAGATGTGCAGGAAGAAACCCTTAATTGTACAATGGAGCACAGGTGCTCCACAAGCGACATCATTAAGGAGTCATGCTGTCCTCTTCTAACTTGGAGCACATTCTGTCCCATCCTGGTTTGACTCTATACCTTGTTGTAAAATTGTGAACTTGAATTTACTTGAAATGGCTTAATAAATGGAGTGAAGGTATAGATAGTAATAGCACCTATGTGAAAAAATACACCTTGGAACTTTTAATCTAAATCACTTCTGTTGGTTTTTCTTTTTGTAAATCAAGTGCATATATATATACACACACACACACACACACACACACACACACACACACACAAACACACATACGTGTGTGTATATATATATATATATATATATATATATATATATACACACACACACATATATATGTATATATATCATGGAAAAGATTACATGTAAACATAGGTTCCTAGATATACATGTGCATAGAATTCAAGTGATTCACCTCAAGGTCATATCATTAGTTCATTATAGAATAAAAACAATGAGCCAAAGAAATTTCACCTATCTATTTTTAAAAATCTTGCCTGTGTTTGTGTTTTTCATGGCCTTTCATGAAGTTTTCTATACATAAATAGCAAACTAAATGAACATCATATTTGCATATTAATATACCAGTATGGCTCAGGAATTTGGGACGAGCAGTAGAGAACAGAAGTTACCTTTCTCTCAAAACTTGATGTAATGAGTTTGCTTTGGCTATCAACTTCATTTTGCGTGTGTGATACGCCTTGTGAGAGAAAGATTCCTTTAACTCCCCACTTTATTCTCATTCAGTTTTATTTTAGCAATTAGAATGTCTTGTAAGTCAGTAACTTAAAATTAATTTCAATGTACATAATCCTCAGATCATTCATTAAAAGAAATATGTTAATTTTGTGTACATGTTTAAGTTATATCCTATTTAGAAAGAGAGGGAGGAACATAGAGAAAAGAATGAAGACGGGATGGCACCTAAGATGCAGACATACTACCTATCCTAGTCTATGGATTGTCAGCCAAGGGCAATCTCCTACACGTTGTAGCACTTGGGGAAAGGAGCCTGACTCTCCTTATTTTTAACTCTATCTCCAAACAGGATTATTTTTAAAGGAACTGCATTTTCTTTCACTAAACACAGGAGAAGAAATATTAGGGATAAATATTTGCTACACTGAGGCAGTTATTCTGAAACAGCTTACCTTGGTCTTACTGAGCTTCCAAAACTGTGAGTGTGTGTGTGTGTATGTATGTGTGTGTGTACCCTCTGTATTCCTTAGGCTATGGCTTTCTTTATGTCAAGAGGTTGCATTTCAGATATAGCACCACTTCACTGAGAACGATCTCAGTTTGGTTTTACAACCAAACATTAAGATGTATGTAAGATGTATGAAAAAGAACTGTATTACAGGGAATACATCATTTATGCCAAAATTTGAGACTTATTTCAACTTTTTAAATATTGATTTCTTTGAATTATTCTCCATTAAAAACAAAGATGACATTTTTCTTCTCTAAAATTAGTTATCATGGTTAGAATTCTGTTTGCTGGACTCTCTTATGTTGTAAAAAAAATTACCTTGGTTACATTGATACATAAGTTAAAATAATAGAGTGTATAATGTATGTACATGTTTAAAATAGCAAATAGTACATGTATTTTTTATAGAGTTTTAAGCATACCCTGTTTCTTAGCTGTAACAGGAAGGTGCTAAACTGATCATTCAAAAGTAGGGTAAATATTTGAAACTAAAACCTCTCATTTGATTAATCTGAGAATGCCAAAGCATATTCTAAGCCATTTATAACTAAAATTAATTTCTTGCTAGATACAAATACTAAGTTACTTCTAATTATCATGAAATATTAGGGTGATCACCATCCTGACTTGTCTGGGATGATGGGCTTTAGAGCTATGGGAATTTCGGTGCTAAAACCAGGATAGTCCAGGTTAAGCGGGACTGTTGGTCATCCTATGTTATTTTACTTAACATAATTAAATTGAGTCAACTTGTTGCCAAAACTGGAAAAAAAATGCATTATAGTTTTAATTTTATTTGTCAACCGTGTGGAATATGTATTTGTAACATTAGGCTAATGGATCTGGTTCTGTCCCTTAATTCTCTGCATGACTTCTAGGCGACACTGGAAACCCTTTAACAAGCACTACTGTAATTGCTATAGACTGCATTTATACTCAGGTTTCAGCAGTTTCAAGTCACACATTCAGGTTTCGAGAGGAGTTCAGAATTATTCACCAAGCATATCTATAGTGCTTACAAATAAATATCAATAATTTGCCCCCATTTCACAAAAATGAGAATGAAGCTAACTTGAAATGTCAAAATCTATTTATAATAAAACCTGGAGTTGAATAAAAATCTGGGTCATATATCCTATCTCTGAAAATTGTACCAAATAATCCTGAACACAACACACACAATATCCTGGGTACCACTTCCAGATGTTGCCATCTGACTGTCATGTGGCATTTACCTGGGATCTGGACTCTTTCAATCTCTACATGGAACTTAATTGAATCTCACTTTTGTCTTGCCATGACTTCTGTCATATTAACATACCTGCATCAGTTCAAAATTTGGTCAAGTCAGATTAAAATCAGATGAAAAATTGGTAAAATTCCTTATTGATTTCTAAAGTCTAAAATTTGGAATCTGTTTAAGAAATTCAATGCTGCTGCCTTAGCATGACTTTCTATTTATCTATTTATCTTACTACCCTTTTACATGCCCCACAGCCTACTTATAACAGCATTTACCTGTTATGCTTTATAACTTTTAGACTTGTTCATGCTATTCTTTCTGGTCACAATGCCCAAAACTTGCCATCTGTGCATGTCAAAATCCTAATTGTCTTTCAAGGAAAGTGCTACCTTCGTCATCAAGCATTCCTGATTGCTTTTGCCTTAATGTCCGCTCTCCTGCCTGTGAACTCCCATATCAGAGAGATGTTTAAACATCTCTCTATTCTAGCATGTCTCTCTTTAAAGCTCTGCTCATACAGCATTAACTGTTTTGCTCTCCAGGATTTCTTTATGACTTTTTTTTTTTTTTTTTGGTTTTCAGTAGTCTAAAGGTTATCATCTTCTTACTTGTTCACTTCTAAGGTATCATCCAAAGAATTTAATATTGAAAAATACTCAAGGATGCATTGCTTAGAAGGTGCTTTATTTAGTGGTGTGCTGAAGGAGTACAAAGGAAGCATCAGAAGATTTAGGTTCCATACCCAAGCTGGACAATCATAGTACTATATTTGTCAAATAATTCAATAATCTTTGAACTACAACTGCTTTATATGTAAAAGGAGATTTATATTAATACATTCCTTGAATATTTCTGTGAGAAAAAATTACAATACATATCAATACCTTGTAAAATGTAAAGTGGTTATACAAATGAAAGCACGATGGAGGCATAACGTTGACTTTATCATTTTAATTATTTTTGTTCAATAGAGATACAATCGTCAGAAGGTTGGGCTGAATGGGGGAGGCAGAAAGACTAGAGATGGAAAAATATGTTTTGTTATGTATCTCAAATCACATCCAAAAGCTAGCTTTTATTCTTTGAAAGTAGAGAAGGTTGAATAATCCAAAAAGCGTTTCCCACTGGGAAAAAAATCAAAACAGTAGGAGGTAAAACATCTGCTCATAAGTACTTAAACACTGAGAGTCTTCTCTACGTAGGCAGCTGTCTTCAAAGAATCAATACAGCCACACAACTCTCAACTAGACAAAAATCTGTCTCTCCTCAGGCAATGACTAAACACAGTTATCTCCTCTAGTCACAAATGGCCTATTCTCTGGGCTAGAGCTCTCAGTGAATATACCGTTGGTTTTTATTCCTCTCCCATTGTCCTTACGAAACTCATCCAACTGCAGCCATGTTCTTTCTACTTGTCTTTTAAAATGGCAAGGAACTACAAATAAAGTAAACACTGGTATAGAACTGAGAACTTATAAGACCCTCGGAGAATATACATTAACAAACTAAATCCCTGGGAGAGTTCAAGTGTTACTTCTGTTAATAACTGTTGTTGGAATTCAAATCCCTAATTTGAGCTTTCGCTCTACTTTGATAGCAAAGATCTTTACTGAGGAAATATAAAGTTTATCATACAGTTTGGATAGCCATTTACTATTTAGCTTATGTTAAGCCATATTGCCTTATTAAAGGTCTAAAATATGGAATAATTGACTCAACTTGACTCATTAATATAAGTTGAAACTTCTCCATGGGAGAAGTTTAAGCAAACTTTTTCATTTTATAATGCCCACTAATGGCCTATAATCAAAGCACAACCAGTTAGCTAAATGAGAAGCTATTAGCTTGTTTGTTTGAGGTCTAAACAAAAGATAATGTAATTGCTCGGTTTTTTTCCCCTACTGTAGATATTAGCCAGGCACATTTTTTTTCATCAAAGCCAATCATTGTAGACAGTCAGTCTGACCAAAGAGCATTAAAAAAGATTTCTCTTCAATAATAAGGGCTTTTAAAAAATTTGCCTGCATTCTATTAAATACTCTTTAAGCTCTCTTATTCAATTTGCCTGAGAAAAGTTCTGTAGTACTAAATCACAAGCATACATTTCTCAAGAAACTAGAAATTCACTGAGCAATGCAAAACTATAGATGAAGAAGTAAAGCCAGATTTGGGGGTAGGGTTCTTCTAGGCCTTTTCTTAACAAAACAAAGTGCTGAGTTGGGTGCATTGCTATTCTTAGGAATGTTTATCATAAGCATTTTATGGTATCAGATGATTTTTTTTTCTTTCTCCTATTACTAGTCAGTAAAATTCTATTATCCAGTGCTATCAATTTTGATTTAGCAGTTACCTACCGGTTTCCTTTGTCATCTAAGCTTTCTAATAGAAGCCAGTAAAGGTGCACCCTACAGTCAAATTATAAGGATTGGAAAATGGAATTTCATTTTTATTTATATTATTTTATGCAAAAATAATCTAAATAGCTGTCAGAATGGCAAGAAGCTAGCAGCATAATAAGGTTGCAAGCCTCACAGGGCTCATTGGATTTGCACCTTACTTATAAACATTGTGAAGGGGTGATTATCAACTAACATATTTAGATAGAGTGTGTGTCTTGGGACTTTAAGAAACAAAAACTTTATTAGGTGTTGAAATTTTTATCTATTGGGGTGCAATTCATAATTCATATATTTATACATCAGTGATAATCATTGGTGCAGGCCAAGAAGGGGATTCAAAATAATTCCATCCAGCCCCTTCCTGCTTTTTGATGGCAAAACTAAAGTCCAGAGAAGATAGACAATTTCCGGGTAACTACGTTTGCAGGGCCATCAACAGAATCTACCTCCCCCTCGTCCATGTAGACATTTCTCACCTTACAATGTTTTTTGTGTGAGGAGTGTATTACGGACTGAATGTTTGTGTTCCCTCACAATTCCTATGTTGAAACCCTACCTCACAATATGATGGTGTTGGGAGGTACGGCCTTTGGGAGGTAGTTAGGCTTAGATGAAGTCCTAAGAGTAGAGCCTTCATGAATGGTAGTGGTATCCTTATAAATCCCTTTAGAGTGGGATTAGAGCTGGCTTCCCCTCTCTGAGCTCTGCTGTGTGGGGATACAGTGAGAACTGGGCAGTCTGCAACCTGGAAGAGAGCTGAACTCCATCAACCTTGACATCTTGATCTTAGACTTACAGCTTACAGCACTGTAAGAAATAATTTTCTGTTGTTTATAAGCCCCCAGTCTATGATACTTTCTTCTCACAGCCTGCACTAAAACTGAGACTAAAACTGAGTGAAAACAAACTGATGATAACAAATATTAAAATATCCAAAATTTTTATTTATTTTTTTATTTTAACAAACTACTTTCTGAGGATGAAAACGTGTTAGAATACTTATGCTGATACATATGAATCTATAGACTCTTCATATTGAAGAAAAAGGCTTTAATATGATCAATGTTAACCATATTTGAACCATTCCAACTCTTTCTCCAACATCCTTCATGTAATGTGAATATTTCTTAGACTCAGTTACCAGGTGCGGTGAACAGCTATGAGGATTTGAGGCTTTTAGCATTTTGTCCTTAGCTCATGTTTTTATCTGAGGACCTCTTGTCTTTAAAGGATTTGATTCACTCAGTTTAAGAAATTCACAGCTCGGGGTGGCCAGATGGCTTAGTTGGTTAGAGCCTGAGCTCAGAACAATGGGGTTACTAGTTCAATTCCCACATGGGCCAGTGAGCTGCGCCCTCCACAAGAAGGGTGAAGGACAATGACTTGGAGCTGATGGGCCCTGGAAAAACACAATAGTCCCCATTAAAATTAAGGAGAAAAAAAATTCACAGCTCAAAGCTCACAAATTAAAACAATTAACTAAGAGCTCAGATAAAATGCTGTTCTTCGTTTTGTTTGTCTTGCAGTAACAGGACATTTCTATTCACATACCCACACTCATAAAATTTTTTGAAGCTGTTTTAGTGATTTACTTACGCTCCTTTAATACTTTTAAACAAGAAGAATGTTCTCTCCTCTAATTTATTAGAATACTAATTTATTAGAATACTCCCTTCAAAAAAGGCTGAAACATACTTCTCACTTTGAAAACACACTCATGGCTTCATTTTCACTTTATTTTATTTTATTTATTAATTTTTTTTTATAGGGGAATATTGTGGAACAGTGTGTTTCTCCAGGGCGTATCATCTCCAAGTCAAGTCATTGTCCTTCCATCTAGTTGTGGAGGGTGCAGCTCAGCTCCAAGTCCAGTTGCAAGTCCAGTTACTGTTTTCAATCTTAGTTGCAGGCGGTGCAGCCCACCATCCCATGTGGGAGTTGAACTGGCAACACTGCTGTTAAGAGCTGGCGCTCTAACCAACTGAGTCATTCAGCCACCCCCTGCACTTTACTTTTCATTAGCATATATCTGGTCAAGGCCATTGCATTGCAATTTTTTTTAAAATATCCCTTGATTTCTCTATTTGATAATCATAGGAAAGAAAGGCTAACTGAAAGTTATTAGAATTCTCTTTTACTTACTGTCTATTCTTAGAATCTCTCAACCCAAAACATTACCATCAGAAATATTTACCCTATATCGTGTGATATTACGTTTTTAAATACCACAGAAAGATATATATATATATTAAAGGTATTTCCTTTGTCTTTGTAAAAATTGAAAGTCATGGAAGCTTTCTCTCAAGTTTCTATAAGAAGTAATTCAGTGCTGTCATTACAGATTTACTCATCTTTTTGGCCAACATGATGTAAACATGAGATAGAACAGAAGTACTTGAAGTAAGGCAACTCATTCAAATTACGACCACCATAAAACTGTTTTTTTCTTCTGTACTCCCTACGTCTCTTTCTTTCTACTCTTTACCCCTTCTCACTTAAAAATAAATATTTCACTCTCAAACTGACCTCAGTTTGAATACCACACTGACCGCTTTATCAAATGTAAACTTAGACTGGTTATTAATCCTTTCTAAGCCACAGTTTTCTCTCTTAGAATAGGGATGATATATACTTTGGGGGAGTATGTATACCACTCTTCCCCTACACTTGCTTATTTATAGTTGGTTATTTGTTCTAATTATTGACTGTAAGTGTCATTCATATTTTGTGGATGCAAGTCCATTATCTCCTTTCTGTCAGTGTGTGAATTTTCTGCTCTATTACTCAACAGAAAAGGGCAAAACAAAGGAAAATTTTGAGGTAATGGGAATATTCTATATCATGCGATACACAATTTGTTAAAACTCTTTAAATTCTGTATTTAAAATTAGTGAATTGTATGAAATTATACTTTAATAGAGTTGATTTTTTTTTAATTAGGGCTTGTAGTTAACAAGTTTAAAAAATAAAAAAATAAAAACATTTTCTATATATTAGTAGTATTCAATGACATTTTAAAAGTTATAAACATATAGGTATAAATTACATGAAACTAAGTACTGATATATAATGTCCATGAATCCTGCACTAAATTATCAAGTAATAGCAGGTATAGTCTACTTTTTCTCTTCCTGTTTATAAGAACTTGATAGAGTAGGTAAATAGATTAAAATGTGCAGGAGAAGGAGAAATTTAGCCCCATTATAGAAAACCCCTTTCTGCTCCTATTTGGGTCAGGATCCCTTGCAACTGCCAAACGGGATTCCAGGTTTTCACATACCCCAAAGGGATGTGTTTACACATCCCCCAAAACCAAGGGGATGTGTTTATATGCCCCTAAGTTAAAGGGGTGAGTTTACACATGCCTCTAAATCAAAGAAATGTATTGCTAAATGCCAGAGGACTGGGCATACCTGGGGAAGAAAGACAGTTAAGAGAAAGGAGAGAGGGAGACAATTCTACCCATAGAAATAAAAGCCTTCAAGCAATGTAAGGAGAAGCTTCCCCCTCTCTTGGGTCAGCCCGCTCCATGTCTCGGACTGTACTCTCTTTTTTACTAATAAACTTCCGCTGTTCATGCTGTACAAAATTCTGTCTCTTGATTGAATTCATTCCCTCAAGAAGACGAAGGGCCAAGGTTCAGCGTCATTTCCTGGTAACAAACTGATTTGCAAGGATCTGTCACGGGGAAATCCATGTCCTCTCTTAAGCAGTCCTCTCCTCTCCTTTCATCCAAGATGAAAAATGCTCCTACTGGTAGTATCTCTGTATGTGACAAAGTGGGGTTTTAATCAATAATGGTGAATAATAATCCCAAAACATAGGCTATAAAGATTGCCTTTTTGTTATAGCCAATTTACCTAAGTTCGGTCACTGTTTAAAGTCCTCAAAATTTTCTTAAGATGTGTCAGTTTATCATAATGATTACAAACATATCTTGGATTTGAGTCCCAGATCCAACACTATCTAGCCTCTGGATATGTGTACTCAACATCTCTGTTCTCCAGTTTCCATGCTCCCTTGAAGAGTTATTTTAAGTTTTAAATATGTTAATATATATCGAGGGCTTTAAGCAAGGCCTACAATATTCTGAATACTTAGTAAACACTAATCTACTTTTCTCAAAGAAGTCCTGATATTATATCCAAATTACATGTCTGTTTAGTTATTACCAAGCATTTCTCTGCTATACTAGATTATGCCCAATCTTTCACCCCAGGGTATATTTTGACACCTTCAGAACACAGGCAGTGCCATTTAATAAGTATTCTGTACAGAATAACTCATGATATTTTACAACTCTGTGAGCAGGGATCAATTCTTTTGATAGATAAGGAAAGTAAGGCTTAGACAGTTTAACAGAATTATCCAAGATCATTGAAATCATAATTGATGGAGTTTAAACTCAAACTCACGTCTCCTAATGTCAAGCCAATATTTATATTAATGAGGACTGTTCTCTGACCTGAAAGCCAGAAACCAACACTGTTTTGTTTAGCTCGTCATATTCATCTTGGTTCCCTAAGGAGAAAAACAAGAGAGACAGGAAGAAAGAATAGATGCGCACACATGTGGAAATAATCAAAGAGTAGGGAACACAAATACAAGAAGCTGTGTTTCTTGGTTGGCAAAGTATATGTTACTATCACATGGGATGCCTACTCCATCTCAGACTAGAAAGGGCATTTTCCCCCGTATCTTTTCCCTCTCGTCGTCAATGTCTCTTTGGTCAACATCTGTCTTATGGACCATTTATTTCTCTGCACAACTAGTTTCCTTCTTCTCCAGACAATCCCAGGTGGTGAAAGGCCAGGACAACTAAGAATACTTGGGCCAGTGAACAGGCAAAACAGTCTGTCTTTACCAGTAACATTACTCATGGTGTTTCTTGAGCTACAACTACCATGGATTTAGCAGTAGCTATTTGGTTCCAAGAAGGAAATAACAGGACAAGCTAATGCTAGGGCCACTGTGCTCAAAAATCAAGGTAAATGTGCCAATCTGGGATGATGCATAAACCAAATATGATATACCTGACATAAGATTTGTTGGCACATGGCATGTTTACTACCCTTCTAGAAATTTGGCTTCCTTCAGCAAGCTTTCTGTTTTTTTTTTTTTTTTAATTTATTATTATTATTATTATTATTATTGTTATTGTTATTGTTGTCATTTTTGATTTTACTATGGTCAGAGGATAAATTGCTTCTGTCAGTAAACCAAAATGGAGAACATGCTTATGCCTCTCCAATAACTCCCTAGCTCTTGCAGTGTATACTACTTTAGACTATTTGGCATGGCATATGAGGCCAGTCATAATCTAGCCTCAATTTATCATTTCAATCATATCTTCTTACTATATCAGTAATCCATACTCCTCAATGTACTCCTTGTTTCAGCCATACCAAATATATCATCAGATAATAAACAACCCAGAATCTCATTGTTTTCCAACATGAAATATTTAGTTCTCATTCATGGAGTGTGGGTTATCTATCAATGAGCTGAATTTAGCTTGGTTCACCTGGTTTTAGATGAGTTTAGCTGGACTAGCTTCAAGTGTGCTCCATTTGTTCTTTTCATTCTGCAACTTTGGTACAGAGAACAGCCACTGTCTATGATTTTCTCATGTACAGGGATGAAACTCCAGAAGGGATACAGAAACATATGACGCCTTTTAAAGATACTGTGCCGAACAGGTCATATCACTTCCATACTTATGCCTTAGTCAAAGCAATTTATATGGCCAAACCCCAAATCAACAGGTAAGTAGTATATTCCAAGCCCATTGCAGCATGGCAAAAATGAGAGAAGACAGGAATAAAATGAATACAATCAAATGAACCCTCAAATATCCCATCTACTTTTATGCCTATGTTTCTTTTATCTTACTGCCTATAACAAATTTGAATCAATGAATTCAATTGTGAAGTAGAGATATTATTAGTGTCCGTCTTGGTTTAATGCACGGCCTTTAGACTTGTGCAACCCTCAGTTCAATATAGTCCATCATTTACAAACTTGTGCAAATATTTATTTTCTGAGCTACATGCATTTATCTTTTAAATGTGCATAATACTTTTACCCAACTCAGGGTATGTCGAGGACTATATATTACTCAGGTTAGTCTACTTGTTAAAATAAAACAACAGAAACAAAACAAATCTTAGTATCTTAATATACAAATTTATTGCTAATTCACATTTAGTTCATTGTAGATGTTTCGGATTAAAAGGTTCTTTCCTAAGCAGTAATGCAGCAATCCATGTTTCTTTTATCTGTGATGTAGCTGTTTTCACCACATCACAGCTAAGTTTTCCATGAAAGAAGAGAACAAGAAAAAACCAGATACATGAACACACAGACCCCAAACTGCTATACATGATTCTAGTCTTATTTGATTTCTCATGATTAGTCACGTAAGTCCCCTAGATGCAAAAGGACTGGGGAATGCAATGCCTAGCTAAGAAATTGTTATGGACTGACACTATAGATCTTTGGTGTTGAACTAACCCTCTCTGCCACAGGATGTAAAGTACATTTCCCTTTACATGTATTAGTGGTACATATTACTCTCCCCATATACAATGTTCACTAAAGGTAGTCAAATATATCATGAAAGAAAGCATGCAGAAGATGAATGAAATAAAAATTAACAGAAAATTTTGAACGTGATTTATAGTTAAAGAATTAACTTAGATTTTTTTTTGTTGTTGTTGACATGTCACTGTTTAAAATCAGTGATGTTTGAGTGTTTTAATTTCCTCGTTTTCATTTTGTAATGCCATTCTGTTTATAAGAGTGCTCGTATTTTTAATTAAAATGAACTAAAATTAGTGCTCTGAGAAATTCATAACATATTTTCATTCCCTTCTAATCCATCTCACCAACATCGAGATGTCGTTAGAAGCCTGCTAGTTTGCAGGTATAAAACCAAGCCTGAAAATCATAGGTGCCCATCATGAATGTCTCTATTCAGTAGCTATTTCCAATAATTAGAAGTTATTGTTAATAATTATAGACCTATGTTTGTTCCAAGAAAAAATATCATCATAGTTGAGTTTCCATTGCAGAGTTGTAGCAACATTTTCTCTCATTATGGCCTTGTTAGGTACTTCTAAATGTGCCACGTTTCCTTACTCTCACTTGTCCAAATGACTGGTTCAAATGTTCATTAGTGGGCAGTCATCAGTCTTCACATTACTGTTATGATTTATTAACTGTTTTGCAAACTTCCCTCCATGTAACTGAGACACTGAGAAACAGCTGTCTGGCAACCATTGCTTTAGAGAATGAAATTTTAAGCACAGGGCAACCAGACATGATGCAGTTTTGTTTTTCCAAGCCTCCTCCCCTCCCCCGCCCTGGAGTGACTGCTAATATGTGAGTTGGAGCGTAAACACTAGGAAATCAGCTTATCTGCATTGTAGTACACATTCTATATTAGACTCAGCGTCATTAAATAGATTACAACACACAGTGATATTTTTTTCCCTATGGGAACACCTATGACTTACTATGTGAAAACAGTGTTTCTCAGAGTAGATATTTTCTTAGATGATCTAGACATGACTGCTTACAAAAAGAAGTGCTTTATCCATAGATGCTTGGTTCAGAGAAATAAACTTTGTACTCCCCACACTAAGCTCAACCTTCAACATCCAGGGGATGAGTAATTTCTCTTATCTTCAACAAAATTCAAGCCTGACTTTGGAGCACATGAAAAGGTGGGGTGAAATGTGTAATACTAAAAGGGCACAGTATGGGCATTTTTAGTTGAATGGAGGGTGTAGTGTATTTTCCCTTTACATTCACTACCCCAATTCTCTGCCCCCATTCAAAGGACTAGAAAAGGAGGCAGAAGATACATTTGACATAAGCAAGAGATGTTTTCTTGACACCTATTTCAAGAGGCATCACCTCAAAAGCTATATACTTCTCTTGAATACAATTCATAGACCCTCATCCAAATAGAAGACTAGCCATTTCTCAGTGACTCTTCTGAACATAACATAACATGAGGTTTTAAGTACTGTTGAAAAGCATCTCAAGCTTTTTCCTCAACTTAATTAATTTTTGTTGCCATTTACCCACTTATTTTCATATAAATGTCTCCCTACCATTTCAAATAATGCACCAACTTGTGGGAATTATGCTTAAACAACAAATTGGCTGATTAAAAGTAATCCCTTAATATCCATTCCCCATTAATATTTTATATTTATTAAATTGTATTCTGGAGTCGAAGACCCTGCATTCCTGTTCGTTAGAAACTGTAGTTCCCAGTGGAGGTCTCTCTCTCTCTCTCTCTCTCTCTCTCTCTCTCTCTCTCTCTCTCTCTCTCTCTCTCTCTCCAAACTAGTGATTATTTCTATAAGAATTACTCTATTAACCCAGGATTTCCCAAATAGCCCAGGGCTGCTAATTGAGTTAGGTTCAAATTTGGAAAATCATTTGTCATACTTGGAGAAGCCAAGGATACATTATTTCTCAGCTGAGACATTTGTAATCCAGGGTAATGTTTTAAGCATATTGCCATAATGCAAAAAGTTATTAAAATTAACACAGTGGGCCAATTTATTTTTACTATGAAAATATTATTTGTATTTGTAATTGTCTAGATACACTTTCCCCCCCTTCAAACCCTTTTTAAAAAGCAAGCAGATAAATATGTTTGAGGTAAAAACAAATATCCCTCTTGTCCCTCTACTCCATTTTTTATACTTATGACAGAACAATTGTTCTAGGGAACAAATCGATTTTGTCATTCCACTGATTAAAATGAAACCAGTGGCTACCCATCACCCAGTAGAAAGGTGTCTAAACACTCTCACACAGTATGAAATGACCCCTGTGATCTGCAACTTACCTTCTCTGCACTGCAGTTTCTACTCTCTGTGCCTTTCTGAAGATCAGCCCATGCACAATAACGTGTAGCTTCCTAATTGTGCCGTGCTTCTCTATACCTCATTGCTTATAAATGTGCTGAATGTTTAGCTTACCAAACTTCTATCCTTTCGAGAGCCGACTCAAGCATGGCATGTAATATGAAGCCTTGTTGAAAGCACCCAAATCTGTGCTACAACAGTTCTTTAAAAGCAGCACAAGGAGTGTTCTTTTTATACTGATTTGGAATTATCAGTAGCTGCCTCTTCTATTCAGCTGTGACCTCCTTGAGATAGATTTAAATGTATTTTTCTCTACATTCTGTACCTTGCACAGTTCAGTTCACCACACACACACACACACACACACACACACACACGCACGCAAGCACACACGCTGGGAACCAGGAGAACCAATGGTATAGTTCCAGTTCAAGTCCAAGCCCTGAGACCCAGGAAACTGGGTGGCCGAAGTTTCATTCTGAGTCCTGGTCTGACGGCAGGAGAATAATGTACTGAAAGAGGCAGAGCAAGCAAATTCTCTCTTAATCAGGCTTTCTGTTCTGGTCAGGCCTTCAACAGATTGGATAAGGCCCAACCATAGTGGAGAGGACAATCTTTTTTTGCTCAATCTACCAATTCAAATTTTAATCTCATCCAGAGACACCCTTACAGACACACTCAGAGTCATGTTTACCCAAAGTATTTACGCACCCTGTGCCCCAGTCAAGTTGCACATAAAATTAACCATGACGTGTGTGCATATGTGTATATTAAAAAAAACAAAAACAAACACAAAACCCCCTTTTGCTCTAAAATTATGCTCCCAATTCCTGCATGAATTTTTGAGGAAAAAAAATGAAAACTGGCAATTTTCATATTGTGAGGCATTTAACTGTATAGAAATAGGCAGAAAGTCAATAATTTGTATCTTTAATAAAATAGAGCTTAGGACTTCTGTGATTAACATAGCCTGTGTCAGTTATGAGAATATCAAAACAGAGAAAAGATTCTTGACATCATTCATCCACCCATCTCCTTCCCTAGTGCATTCTTGCACGGCCATGTCTGGAGCTCAAAGCCCATTAGTAGCAGAGACAATCTGTAGAATATTTTTGTGGGCAGAGGACTAAAGAGAAGAGGCAATGTATCCGTCAAAATTGTTATCTGTTCTGATAAACTGGTACATTTAAGAATACAACTTGGGGCAATATGGCTGTCACCATTTGAAGGTGGCTATTTACATGCTTTTTCACTGGACTCTAACTTTTTGAGCTATCTGAACATTAGAGAGTAAAGGTGGATTTACACAGAGGTAGGAATATGTGTAACAAAATCTTCACGTGGGCTTGCCTACATACATACATGTTTTGGAAAACGCACTAGCAACAATAATATTACTACTAATGAAAATAAATAGCGAACAGCTTACAGATATAGAGATAGTACTAAAGGTAAATATGATTTCATTACTTTACATGTATTATCTAATGTATTAATAATTTATGATTTTGGTAATGTTATTAATTATATTAAATAATAAATTGAGATTAAGAAAGCTCAGGAAACCTGTTCCAGGAAAGAAATACAAGAAATGGGAGGAGCAAAATTCTGACCCAATCTGACTACAGATCCAAGCTCTGAATCCACATATGGCATCTCCTTTCCGCTGAGGAAGATAAGAAGTTGTTCACATAATTCTATTCCATCTGAACAACAGAATATTGATTTAAATAGGAAAACCCATCTAGGTAAGATATTAGTATGTGACGACTGTATTTTTCTTAGTTGGTAAAAATGGCTGAACTTTGGACAGAATGATTGAGCCATATTTCTCAAATGAGAACTAAACATAGTATAAAAAATTTGTGTACAACACAGTATGGAGATCATATAGCGGGTTCTGTTATAATTGCACAGTCTTTTCCTCTAGGAAACTAACTAACCTTTCATGGGTATAGTTGAGTTTGTATTTTATTCCAGGCTGGGTACTCTTTATTCAACATTGATCTTTTTCACAACATAGTCTAATCTGGTATGGATTGTTCACATCTTGCTCCAGTGACATTATTATTAATTATCAGTCTTTGTTTATAAGTTTGTGTAAAGTATAATCCTTAAGTATAGTGGTTTAGCATATTTCCACGGAGGTCTTTCTTCCCTATTTCCTCTGTTCTAGACTGATCACACGTGTATCAGGATACAGCTGTCTCTAAGCTGAGAGCTATGTGTCTATATCTCATATTCTCTTTGGCGGTCACATTCTTTCCGTAGAAATACAATCTCTATGAATGCGAGGGGAAGAAACAGAAAAAATAATTCTAGAGGACATTTTATGCACAAAGGCCATTCTTACTTGGAGACTGAGCTGTAATCAGATCAGACTCCAGGACAGTTGTTGTCAGTAGCAGTTATAGAGTAACTTAGCAAATGTGCTGCACACCTTTATGTACAGCTAAGTGGGGCTACATTTGTTTGATATTTGGATGATGATTTAATGTAGTTCCACTAATTTATGTTTGCTTTTGTGGGCTTGTGCTTTCAGTGTCATAGCCATAAAATCATTGTGAAGACCAATGTCAAGAAATTTTTCTCCTTTTTTTTTTCTTCTTGAAGTTTTATTATTTTAGGTCCTATATTTAAGTATTTAATCCATTTCAAGTTGATATGCATGAGTAGTGTAAGACGGGGTCTAGTTTTATTCTTTTGCATTTGAATATCCGGTTTGGCCAGAACCATTAATTGAAGAGATAATCTTTCCTCATTGACAACTCTTGGCTCTTTTCAAACATTAGTTGACTATGTATGCAAGGCTTTATTTCTGTGCTCTCAGTTCTTTTCTTTTGGTCTATGTGTCTGTTTTTTATGCCAGGACTGCACTGTTTTGATTACTATAGCTTTGTAATATAGTGTTAAGTCAGGAAGTGTGATGCCTACATCTTTGTCCTTTCTCAGGATTGTTTTGGCTATATAGGTTCTTTCGTAGTTTAATGTAAATTTTAGGATATTTTTTTTTCTATTTTTGTAAAACAAATGCCTTTGAAATTTTGGTGAAGATTGCATTAAATATATAGATGCCTTTGAATAGTATGCATATTTTTATAATATTCTTCCAATTCTTGAATATAAAAATGTTTTACATTTTTGTGTGCCTTCAGTTTATTTCTCAGTGTCATGGTTTTCGGTGTACAGATCTTTCACCTTTGGTCAATTTTATTTCTAAGTATTTTATTGTTTTTGATGCTATTGTGCATTGGATTGTTTTCTTAATTTATTTTTCAATGTATTTAATTAATTTGTTGTTAGCATATAGAAATGCAACTGATTTTTGTATATTGATTCTGTGTTCTGCAACTTCACTAAATTTATTGATTAGTTCTAACAGGTTTTGTTTGAGTCTTTAGGATTTTATATATGTAAAATAATGTTACTTTCAAACAGACAATTTTATTTCTTCCTTTTTGATTCTGATTTCATTTTTGACTAGGACTTCAAGTACTATGATGAATAAGATTGATGAGAGTGATCACACTTTTCTCGTTCCTGATCTTAGAGGAAAAACTTTCAACCTTTCACTATTGAGTATAACACTAGCTGTCGGCTTCTTATATGGCCTTTATTATGTTGAGGTACATTGTCTCAAAAACTAATTTGTTGAGAATTTTATCATAAATGGATGTCAAATTTTGTCAACTTTTTTCTGCATCTATTAATATGATCACGTGATTTTCATCTTTTATTCTATCCATGTGGTGTATCACATTTATTGATTTGCATATGTTGAAACATCCTTGCATCCCAGCAATGAATCCCACTTGATCATGGTGTATGATACTTTTAATGTGCTGTTAAGTTCAGTTTTCTAATCCTTTGTTGAGAATTTTTGCATCTATATTTATCAGTGATTTTAGCCTGTAGTTCTCTTTTTGTGCTATCATTTTTATCTGATTTTCCATGATTCTTTATTATTTATGCTGATACCTGTGCATTTGAGTAAGCATTCTCCTTTTCCAGGGTTACAGATTCCCTTTGATGGAGAAAAGCCTTCACCATCGCCAGTCTTCTCAGCTTGGGCTTCTGGATTGGTCAGTTGGCAGCGTCCTTAGGCAGGTGGAGTTTGACTCTATTTGGGCAAAGCAACTGCCCATGCTCTGAGGTCAGGATAGGTACCATTGCTGGTCTCTGCATTTGAGCAGGCCTACTGGCTGGGCAGCATGTTCAAACAGGGCCTCTGGGTGGGATCACTGATTAGGTGAAACCACTCCCTGTTCTTCATTGTCTGGTGTGGCCATTCACTCTACTCTTCAATAAACTCTGTTTGGGCCAGGTTGCTGGCTGTGTTCCCTGGCATGGTGGTGCCACTGTTTGGATTATCATTTTGGCAGTGCTGCAGGCTTGGCTCCATATTTTTTCTGCTTGGGTAGAGTCTATGATCCCTGACTGCATGGTGTCTCTGGCCGGACTCTCTGTTCATGTAGAGCCTCAAGCAGGGCTTCACACTGAATAGTGGAACGGGAATTCAAATTGTGCTGTGCAATCAGGTGGAGGCACAGACTGTGCCCGGAATTTGGTGGGGCTGCATTCTGGTCTTCAAGTTCATATAGGCCACTTGTTGTGCTCTACTATTGAAAAAGGTCACTGGCTGTGCTCTTCAGTCAGAAGCTGGCCTCTAGCTATTCTCTTGCACTTGGTTGGAGCAAGAGACTATGCTCTGCAATTGGCCCAGGTGGTTGTCTGGGATTCTTCATAGGGTGGGGCCACAAGCTCTATACTGACATTGGATTTGGTCACTGGCTGAGCTCTCTACCTAGGCAAGGTATCAGGTTGTGATCAGCAATTGGGAAAGGCCATATGCTGGACTGACTGTAAGATGAACTTCTTGGCTGGGTTGTACCCTAGGCTATTCTGAGGCTGTCCAGAGTCATTGTTAAGGCTCCCTGGTTATGCGGGCCCGCAGGCGATCCCTCACAGTTGGGCAGTAGTGTTGACTTCGTTCCCTGCCAAGTGTGGCTGTAGGATGGTCTCTGTGGCTGCCCAGATTCTCTGGTCACGCTCCTGTTTGGGCAGGACTGGAATCTATACTGACTGGAATCTATACCGGAATCTATATATCGATTTCATTTCCCTGCTTGTGTAAAGATATAAAGCAGGCTCTGTGACCAGTATGGTCTGTTGCCTGGGGACCTGAACAAGGCAGAACTGCCCACAAGAACCCCAGCCAGTTAGGGCCACTGGTGGGGGTCTCTGCTCAGGTGCTGCTACAAGCATGACTACAGGACGGGCTACACAGCTGCTCAGATTCTCTGGTTATGCTTCCTGGTCTTGCAGAGCAGGTTGTCATAGTCAATAGTAGATGAAGCGTCAGATTTGTTTTCCTGCCCAGGGAAGGCCATAGAGCAAGATCCACAGCCAGCATGGGGCACTGGCTGGTCATTTGTACCAGGCAGAACTGACTTTTGAATGCCCTGGCCAGATTGTGCCACCAGTTTGGCTCTGCAGATGGCAGAGATGCTGGCTGTCATCTCTGCTCAGGTGTAGGTACAAGGAAGAGTGCAACCTGCCAAGACGCAATCACTGGTTGTTATAAGCCCTGCTTACCTTCCTTATTTTTTATCATGTCCTCAGTGATTAAGCCGAATAGATTTCCCCAGTAATCCCTGTGAAGTGAGACCCAAATGAGCTTCCTGGAAAATGTCTCACAATGCTGAGGGAGTTGGACAGTCACTTTGGGCTCTTTTTTCCCTGTTGGAGAACGCATAGGTTCAGCTGCTCCCATTGGCTGTGGCATTCATGGGCTTGGAGACATGTGACGCAGTCAGTGTAGCTGCTCCTCTTAATTTTCCATCTTGGTTCTTCTCAGTCTCTGTAGTCCACATGGGTGCTTAGGCCTCACCCTCAGGTTCCAGGATTATCATTATGGAGTGCTGCTAGTTGGTTTTCTTGTTAGGACAACTGAAGTCAGGAACTATCTATGATGTCACCTTGAGGACATCACTCTCTCCCACTCATATTGATGGTAAGATTGGTCACAGGATTTCAATACTGTCAGCCTGATCCATCTATTGTCAAGTTCCCCATCAAGCTACGCCTAATAACTTTATTACCCATTAATGATTGCCACCAGTTTTTATTATATAATCGGGAGTAAATAGAACAATGTTCTAGTTTAATCCTTTCTTTTGCCTTAATTAACTAGCATTTTCTTTAAAACCCTTTGCTCATCAATTATTTGGTTTCCTTGAATTACAGTTTTATAGTAAATACAGTGTAAATGCTTGCTTGCTTCCTTTATTTTTCTCAGTTTTTAAAATGCGTTGTTAGCCTAGCCAAATTTATTAGTGAACAGGAAAGATTTTTTTAAAGTATTATTATAAATGTATGGAGTTATATACATTTTACATGTTGTGATAAACTGAAATCATTAAATTGCCCCATCTTACACCATATCCTTTCATGCTGGTTTCTGTTTTTATTCTATACAGTTGCACATCCTTGCTTTCTAACACAAGATTTCTCAGGCGCATATTACATATTTTCTGTCTCAGACTTTGAATTAACCATTTATTCCAAACATCTTGGTTCCTTATAGTAGGAAATAGTATTTACATACCACAATCTGGGGAATAGAGATTCTTATCATTGGAAAATTGTCAATCATTTCTAAATTCTTTTACAGTGGACAGAAAAAGGAATATTATACATATATATGAAAAGAAAAGAAATCATGAATTCTTACTACAATTTCAATTCAAATTTAACATCACAAAATTTTTATCTAAAATTCTTGATTTTATATTTATGTCTTTTTTTCACTAGACACAGTCTATATAGTTACTTAAATATGGTGAGCCATTGCCAGATTTTTATTTAGTATCAAAATGAAACTAATAGTTTTTTTTATTTTCAAAGAAGTTCACTCTTCTTTGCCAGGTTCTATATACAATAATCCACTAGTTTCCAAATTGTAAACTGGAGTGTGTCCTACCCCTAATCTGGTACCAGCTTGCCTGAGATGTAGCTCAGTGTAAAACACAGATATGTGTGAGACGGGATGGTTGGTTTAAAGGACATAATATTTATTTAAAGTTGTGGTTAAGTCATTTACTGAGAGATGATGCATGGTACATGCAAGATCCAGATCCCTAGAAAATCTCATGTACTAATTAATATCAGTTCCCCAAATGATGATTTCCACTACATTATTTTGCTTTTGGTTAATATCAAACAGACCTAGGCATATCCTTTAGCTTATTCTGGACTGGGTAAAGGATTCCAGGAAGGACTAACTTTTCCCTTGTCAAAACGTTGTATTTATCCTTTGTCTCTAACCCACTCATGAGAAAGAAACTAACTACTGAGTATAACCCAGGCTCTTACAAAAGAAAAAAACTTTTATATGTAGTTCTGGGGGGCAGAGGGGAAATGAAGCTACGCCCAGCCTCTTTTTTGCAAAACTTGGTTCCAGAATATGATGCTATCAAATTCTATTATGACAAAAAAGATGGATATACCATGAGATCATTCTTCAAACTTCGTTGTCAAGAGAGGAAGAATCCTAGGGATGGGATCATACAGACTTTGGGGCATTATTCAGAAAATAAATATGTAGAATACAAGTACAAATCTCCATTGCTCAGTCTTTTTTTGTTTTTTTAAACTCCTGTTATCAATTTTTAACATTAGTGGACCTAGTACTTAGTGCTTTATCTTACTCAAAATGTCTTCCCTTAAAGAATGGGATAATACATTCTTAACAATTAAATTTATTTGAATTAACTAATATACAAATTTTTACCCAATATTAACATAACATAATATACTAGTGAATATAAAATGTAATAATATATAGAAGGGAAAGAAATAATTCCAAAGCAAATGATACTTGAATTAGATATTTAAACCTAATCTGGACTTGGTACTCTGAAACCCACAAAAACCTGGTTGATTTAAAAAAGACAATGGGAATCAGAAAATCAGGGAATTAATTTATACTAAAATTGGGTAGTTAAAGAGAATTACGTTGGAACCAAAGATAATCATATCAGTTATGCAAGTGCATCTCAGGAATACTTCATCTTCATATAAGCAATATATTTTGAAAATGTTCACAAAACACTCTTTCAGTTGTAAAAGATGCATTCAGGTTATTCCTGAGAACTGTGAGATTAGTGTTAGATTAATCCTAAAAAATAACATTTAAATAAAAAACTCTTTGCCTCAGCCATGATGAGGAAAGATTCTGGAACTACAGACCCAATTCACCTTATCACATTCCAATAATTTCTCTTATATGCTCTCAAATGGCAATCTACCTTTACAATAGCTCCCAATAGCTATTCCCCTCTGCTGTCTAAATTAGATCGTTTTCCAAGCTTATACACCCTTCTTTGGTTTGTGGAGATGCAGATGCATCTTCTATTATTCCAGAGCTGTCATGATAGAATCAGTTCTCACTTTCTAAACCACTTCACTTTATTCCATTCATTCATCACTGTACTAATTAGGAGAATAAGAAAGGAAAGCAAAGGAACACATTCACACCCAGGTCTCTTTTCCTGTGTCATTGTGTCACATAACACACCCATGACTTCAGTTTCTACAACACATTCTGTGCTTACAATTTAATTTGACAGAGTTTCTGAAAAATTGCAATAGCTTCTGTACAAATAAAGTGACACAGAAAGGATTTTGCAGTTAGAAAATGGATCTCCTTGCCAATCACCAATCAATGGTACTGGCCCAAACTCATTTTACATTTTACTGAGCTCTCAGTATGTGTATCCTCCCCATGTAATTAACTACTTAAGAGCTCATGGGGTCCTTTAGTCTCCTGAATCCTTAGACATGTGCCAGAGATTGTGTTAATAACCCTTCCATGAATCTCAGTAGATCTTTGATTATAAAGAATACCCAACATCTTCAGGCACTGAAAACTTTAAAACACGGTGAGCATTTCAAATGTCTTATTAGAGTTAATATGGTATGCTAGTGTAACTTTTTTTTTGGCTGATATGCCTTTTTAAAATTTATTTTTCAGTTACCATTGACATGCAATATTATATTAGTTTCAGGTGTACAGCATAGTGATTAGATATTTATATACCTCACGAAATGATCACCCCATAAGTCTAGTATCCAGCTGACACCATACATACTTATTACAGTGTTATTAACTATATTCCCTATGCTGTACTTTATAACCCCATGGCTATTTTAATAACTGGCGATTTGTACTTCATCCCTTTACTTTTTTCACCCAGCCCCCCTCCCAGTTGGTGACCACCAATTTGTTCATTGCACATATGAGTTTCTTTCTGTTTTGTTTGTTCATTTATTTTATTTAGATTCCATATAGAAATGAAATCATATGTTATTTGTCTTTCTCTGACTTATTTCACTTAGCATAATACCCTCTTGGTCCATCCATGTTGTCACAAATGGCAAACTTCATTCTTTTTTTTGGCTAGTAATATTCCATTGTCTATACGTACTGCATCTCCTTTATCCATTTATCTATAAATAGACACTTAGGTTGCTTCCGTATTTTGGCTATTGTAAATAATGCTTCAATGAACATAAGGATGCATATATTTTTTTGAATTAGTGTGTGGATTTCTTTGGATAAATACCCAGAAGTGGATCATATGGTAGTTCTATTTTTAACTTTTTTAATGCTATGTTTTCTCGTTGTTATTTTTTTGTTTTTGTTGTAAGATACATTCTAAAAGCAAGCACTCTTTAAATAGTAATTCTGTCAAAATTTGCTTGATTTATCTATAAAGTTTATAATTTTGGTTAACAAATATTGAAGAAGATATAAATATGCCTCTTTCACAATTGATTTATTGGGAAGGATGAGGTCGAGATAGAAAAGTCACTACTTTTAATAATCTAGAACAGTGCAATCAATAGAATTTTTGCCAATGATAGAAATGTTCTATAGCTGTGCTATCCAATATGGTAGTCACTAGCCTAATAAGCAATTGAAATAAAGCTAACATGACTATGGAACTGAAGTCAAATGTATTTTTATAACTTTTAATAGCAATATATTGGACAATGCACATCTAGAGAATGAGAAAAGCCCTAGATGCTGGTTGCCTACAATATTGTGGTGATTTATGGAATTGTATTTAGCAAGTGATATTTTATAGAAAATGATTTTGGATTAGATAGTGGGACACTTGAAATTTAGCTACAATGGATCCATATATATATACAATATTTAACTCCTATCAAAGAATAAATGGTGTTGTCTGGCTTTTGAATTAATCATTAAAGATTATGACTCTTTCAGTTTGTTATTTAAAAAGAATGTGATGTGAACCTACTAGGTTGGTGCAAAAGTAATTGCGGTTTTTGCCGCAATTATTTTCAGCCTTTTAAACTACATTTACTTTTGCACCAACCTAGCATTTAGAGGATTTTTGTGTAAATTCTGGTTTATTTTTATTTTATAAGGTGCTTCTTTTCAGTACCCTCCCATTCTTCCATTATATATTCCCCCCTCTCCTGTGTTGTTCAGAATTAATAACAATATAATTTGTATTTCTCTCAGGTTATAACCATTTTTTAAATGTGTGAGGGGAATGTGGCAAGAAAAATAACAGCTTTTATTGTTCATTTGCATTCATTATATCAGAAATAGCGAAACAAATTGCTCAATGCTTTTGTTGAAAATAGTTCTGAAGTTTACTTAATTCTTCAAATGAGATCATATTTAGAAAGATGAACTCACTTCAACTCATGCAACAAAATCCATCAAAGCCAGATGACATACTACATTCACCAACTTCTGATCTATTGTTCCTTTACTACTATATCAAAATGATGAAATCCCAACCTTTTGACTATATTTGACTTGGAAAAAAATAGAAAGAAAATTAGATTTCTGCTTCTTTTTTATGTTTTTTTCCAGATATTCTTTGATGGATAAAGTTCCTCCCCCGCCCCCGCCACCGCTATACTAGATTCATAATGTTGGATACAGTTTTTTCTGATTTGTTATCATTATGTAACAGTTGTTTCCAGACAGCTGAACTGAAAACACACTCACACACACACACACACACACACACAATAAAACTGTAGGTTACTTATCAATTCAAGAAATACGAGCAATTCTTTCTCAACCTCAAAGCATATGAAAATTTCAGTACCCCTATTCCCTAGTCCACTGTATTTCTCAGCAGACTATCTGAAAATACTGCATGCAGTTGGCAAGCTCTGACCCAATGGAGACTTATGTCTAGCCTCCTCTGCAATTCCCTTTTCTGCTTTTAAGCCACAGCTAGATAATGCTCATCCTCCCACTTTTTAATGTTGCCCTGTTTTACTAAGGGACAGATTTCTCACAATGAGTTTGCAGATAAACTTACAAACATTTATTTTGGGCACTCTCATTAACCAAATCACCAAAACTGACATACAAATATGGCAAATAATTGGCATTTGCTTTTTTTCCTCCTTTGGCTTCCCCTTTTCTTTCTGGTGCTTTTTTGGGGTCATTGTCACTATGTGGTTCCAGACTCCTCGAGGTCTGTGAGGGCACACAATGAATCTGATCTTCTGAGTGACCCAATTTTTCTACTTCTCTCTACAGATGCTGCTGTGACCATAAGCTACTCTTGCAATAGCTAGACAGAACTGTTGAGAAACGCTACCAGTTCAAAGCAAAAGCATGAGACATAAAAATGTCATAACATTGATATGTCCTGTACATTTTAGGTTGGTGTCACAATAGCTAATACAATGGGAAACTACTTGTGCTGTCTGGAATATACAGCTCTCAAAAATTCAACTCAGAAAGCTGCCTTAAATGTTCCTCATTGATTGAATCCTTTTTATAATCCTTCTGGATGACAGACATATGGATGAAGGATCTGACATCACTAAAACATTGCTGTAGTATTCATGTTTCATTACCTCTCTCCTTCTATATATTAGACAATATCCAAGTAGTCATGATGAAATCACATTGCCCACTGTGGTAGATGGGCAGAAAGCACACAAGCAGATACAAGTAGGAGTTTGACTTAGAACTGGCCTAGTGATCACACACACACACCTTAAATATTGTCCTTTACTCTTTTCTTTGTCCCACAATTTCTAGCCAATCCACTAAAAATTTTGTTGCCACAGGCTTTGAAATATTATTTACTTAAATTCCTCAACTCAATACTTATCACTTCTGTTAAACCGCTTTAATTCAAGCCACTGTTATCTCTGGCCTGGATGATTTTAATAGCTTCTTACTGAGCTGTTTGTTCCACTCTTATTCCCTTTCTCTGACTGTGAGATTATTTTCTACAAAGTAGCAAGAGTGATCCAAATTCTCAATGATTTCTAATCTCTCTTAGAAAATCCTAAATGATCTGATGCTCAACTTACTCTCTGGTCTCATTTCTTCTCTTTCTGATTCAGCAACATTGTAAGAGCCTTTGGTTAATGCCACACTAGGATGAAGCTTCAGTTGTCCCAAATGGAAGCAAGGAGGCTGGGATTGTATACTCACATATTGTCCTGTCATTGAATGTGGACTTCCCTGGAGAAGGAGGCATAACCTTAGGGAAGCCTGGACAAATCCAGGAAAGAGATTTCAAATTCCAGGAAAGAGATGAAGCATAGACTGGCAATAATTCTCTCAGGTGGGGAATGGGTGTTTCAATACTGACGAAGAAGGAGCTGGGAAGCATAATGTAACAGCCACTAGAGTCTCCATCTGATTTAATAAGTGCACTTGTATGCACAATAAGTGCACCTTATCGGACAAAACATCTTCTCAAGCATCTTCCTGGGCAAATATGCAAGAGGAGGTTTAGTGAAATGGAGTCCAGCTTCCATCACTATAGTTGGTCTTGTGGCTGGAACTGGTACGTGTCTCTCCTTTCTTTCACTACTACCTATTCTGTTTCCCTCTTTACCTCAGAAAGTATCTGGCAGTCTAGGATTATTTGGCCTTCATAAAGGGTTTTGAGCTGATGGCCATAATGCCTTTCTCAGTTTATGTTTGCTGCACCTATCAATTTGCTATCAAAACTCAGCACGGAAGAAATAAGAAATACCTTAGAAAATTAGCCTGATCATCAAACATATTTTCTATACCACCTACCCTTCATGATGATCAGGGTTGATTACCCTCTGCAAGGGTAATCACTCCTTGCCCACTGGCCTCTTGGAAGCCATAACTTAGCATTTAATGAGACTCATTCTGTGCCACTGTGGAAAGTCTCTCTTCTGTAGAGTCTACAGCTGCAGGGGCAAGAAGCATAGATTTCCCCAAGTGGATCACTGAAAGGATGGTAAATGGATCACTCGTATTTCCACAGTTTTGTTTCAGATCCCACCTCTTACCTTTTAAGGAAACACAATTAGATAATAGTCATTAATTTTGGGATATGTACTAATTTCTAGAGAATGGTACTCCATTATAGACCCGGTGTTCTAGCTGCAGATTCAAAAGGCCACTTGATCACTGTATGAGACAAGAAGCTTCTGAGTGGCACAGTATGTAATAAAGGCGATGGATTGTGTCATTTTTTTGCCCACAGCCACACCTCTTTTGCCTATAAAAGTAATTAGTCTGACAGAGAGATGCCTCATCTTCATCCTCTGTCAAGGAAGGAATTTTTTTTCCAAGGGGATAAGGTGTTGTCAGACTCTTTAGGGACAGCTTCAGTCACAGAAAGTTTCATACTCAAGGTTCTCCTCTGTCCAAGAAAGCATATATCCAGTTATTCATTGAGGCTGAAATATAAATGCCCAGTCACTCTGCTCAAAGTGGGACTACCCTTAATATTGAGCCATTTTATCTCCAGAATTCTATATAGGGTTGAACAAAGTTATTACAGGTTGTTCTTCCTTCTGCCTATTTTTTCTTCTCCTCTGTCCACAGTTGTTGATCCTAAGGATATTCCTTAATAAACACATTACACACTAATTTCTGCCTTAGATTCTGCTACCCTGGTGACAGCTGGTGACAGGAATAGCCCTAGAATATATTACATTTAGTTTTATAATAATTTTGGATTTACAGAAGAGCAGTAAAGATAGTACAGGATTCCCCATACATTAATCACTCAGTTTCCCTAATGTAAATATAATTATGGTACAATTATCAAAACAAAGAAATTAAAACATTGGTACACTATTATTAACTACAGACTTTACTCAGATTTCCCCAGTTTTGAAATTAATGTCTTTTGTCCCGGTTTTGAAAATAATCCAGGACACCATGTTACAGATAATTATCATGTCTTATTTGTCTTCTTTAATCTTTGAGGTTTTTTAATCTTTCCTTGTCTTTCATGACTTTGATATTTTTAAAGAGTAATAGAAGGGCAGTGATGTATTCTTACAGGAGTCGATATATAGTCTTGCATGAGTTTCCTTTTTATCCCCGTAGGATCTGAGCCAACATGACTATTTGATGGCTTATGTTTTTGATCCACTGGCGTAGGATCAGACATAAGATCATATCAGCATAGAGAACCCACTTTACACTAGGAGGTATTAAAGTGGTCCTATAATCATAGAAGTCACTGGTCATATCACATACTCCACTATTGAGAAAGTTGAAGCAGCAGTTTGGAGGTAATATGCTATGTAAATCTGATGCCATCCTGTAGAAAGTAGTGTACGAGGTCTGACGATTAAGGTTGCAAACTTGTTGCAACAAGGTCTCTCACATTTTTTGATATCAGAGGGATTATTCATAATGAATTTGGCCAACTGGACAAACAGTTAACCGAGTTTACTATTTGGAAGTGCTGAAAAGGCTGCGTGAAAAAGTTAGACGACCTGAGCTTTTCACCAACAATTAATGGCTCTTGCATCACGACAATGCACCAACTCATACGGCACTGTCTGTGAAGGAGATTTTAGCCAGTAAACAAATAACTGTATTGGAACACCCTCCTTACTCACTTCCTTGACTTCCTTCTCACCCCCAATGACTTCCTTCTTTACCCAAAGATAAAGGAAATATTGAAAGGAAGACATTTTGATGACATTCAAGACATCGAGGATAATATGACAACAGCTCTGATGGCCATTCCAGAAAGAGTACAAAATTCTTTGAAGGGTGGACTAGGCACTGGCATCGGTGCATAGCTTCCCAAGGGGAGTGATTCGAAGGTGACTGTAATGATATTCAGCAATGAGGTTTGTAGCACTTTTTCTAGGATGAGTTTGTGAACTTAATTGTCAGACCTCGTATGTCCTTATGAGAGGGCTGCCAAGGGAGATTAGACTCACACACAGAGAAGATGAGGTGAAAGCAGAGCAGAGAGGGATCTGTAGATGGTGGAGTTGGATGTTAGATTGATATAACCACAAGCCAGAAATGCCCGCAGCCACCAGAATCTGGATGACAGGTAAAGAACAATTCTTCTCTAAAGCTTCTAGAGGGAGTATAGCCCTGCTTACGTCCTGATTTTACACCACTGAAGCTAGTTTCAGACTTCAGGCCTTTGGAACTGTGAAAGAATAAATGTGTGTTGTTTGTTTAAGCAACTAAAAATTTGGTAATTTATAACAGCAGCCATAGAAACTACTCCAACTTATATATACTGGTATGTCTCCAAATGGAAACATAAATGGTTCCAGAAACCAAGGTTGGAAGCAGGAGTAGCCCACTTACTGTCACTGCAATGATCTACTTGATCTACTTGAAACTCTGCACTGTGTAGGATTAGAATTCCACGTCCAAAATGCAAAACGTGTCTGCTGTGGAAAAAAATGTGTCCCACTGAATTATAAAATATGGTTTGGGCTTAGAAATGTCTGTCTTTTGTGTCCTGGAACCAAAGGTGAGGGGGAGTCATCTCGCCAGGGGTAGTCGACCCTGATCATCAGAAGATTATAGGGCTTTGTTAAAAATGGAGAAAGGGAGGAGTTTGGTTGGTACCCAGATGATCCACTCAGATGCCTTTTGGTACTTCTTTGACCAATTGTGATGGTAAATATGCTAGTGTAGTAACTCTGTATGAGAGAGGTATGATGACCAGAAGCCATATCTCAGGAATATTGATCTAGGCCACTCCACTACATAAGCCACCAAAATCAGCCAAGGTGAATCTCAAATGGATAAGGGAGGAGGAATATAATGAACTTTGGCTGAGATCCTGAGACTAGTTGTAGCAGAAGTGGTGGTAGTTTTTCCCTCTTTTCTTCTTTTAAGATTTTCCCAGGGACTGATGCCCACCTGAACAGTAGAGGAGCTACTCCTTGAAAATATGTGAAGAAATGAGTCTAAGCAGAGAAAAGGGTTGATTGTAATGCATATGGTGATATCCCATCCAGATATCCCTTTAAGAAGGAATGGACCACAGATTCTGGGATCATTGTCAGCAAACATCTTTTAGACATCACCACTTTAGGAATCACCTCAGATGCAGAAAGCCATCTTGTTTGAAGGCATGCCTTTCCTAGGCTTGTTCATGTTGAATGACTTTGTGGTATAATGGCCCAGCCATTTCCCCTGACTTGTGATAACTTTCATGGTCTACTTTCATTCAGGAGTTCCATAAAACATCAGCTGAGCTCTGGCACAGACTTATATTGCAGCTCAGCTTCTCTTTCTGCCAAATATTGCTTTCTCCTCCTGCCTTTCACAAGTGTTGATATCAAGAGCACCACTCACTAAAAATTCTGTACATTAAATCCCATCTCAGGACCTGCTTCCAAGAGAAGCCAGTCTGCATGTTAGCATTGCCTTCTACAGTTATGGCCAGGGTGTTAAATCCTGGATCACAGCAGAGTTTAGCCAAATCAATAAATTTCTGCTACGCATTCCATCTCTCTGTCACCCACCTCAGCTGCCTCAAGTATAAGCCCCATGAGAACAGGGGCCAGCATTACCTATTGTCATGCGGGGTGTCAGGCAGAGTCTCTGGTCCCACACCCCACATAAGAACGCAGGACATGGTGAGGCCAAAAAGGAACACCCACGGAGCCATAGGTAGGGGAGTCATACCACTATACTCTCGCTGGTGGCTGGGTTGGAGACACAGGAACAGGAGCTACACAATTCTCAACCCTCACTGTGCCGCTTGCAGACTCAGCCACCATCTTCTTGCTAGCTCCCCCTTCTTTTTTTCCTGCTAGCATAGCCACAGCAGTTCTATTCGTGGCCAATGGCTCACTGGTTACAGCTGACGGCCAACTAGCCACAGCTGATGGCCATTTGATCACAGTCAACGGCCATTTACTACCTGAGCCAGCACCTTTCTATGTGAGGCCGAGAGCCTGGAAACTGCTTTTTGGGGCTCTGTCTCCACACTCCACCCCTACAGGCTCTTGCCTCACAATCTACGCGACAAGTGTCTTCCGCGAGGGGCCCTGTGCGAGGAGCCTGGAGGTGAATGCTATTTCCTGGACACAGCCAAGCTCTCTGGTCACAGCCAGGGTTTCTCAGGGCACCACCAGTACTTCTGGACACAGCCAGACTTCCTGGACTTCTTAGGGTACCACCAGTCTCCCCGGGCACAGCCAGCGTTTCTCAGGGCACCACCAGTACTTCTGGACACAGCCAGACTTCCTGGACTTCTTAGGGTACCACTAGTCTCCCCGGGCACACGAGGGCCTCTCAGGGCACTGCCACTCTCTCTGGACACAGCCAGACTTCCTGGACACAGCCAGGGCTCCCAGGGCACTGCCACTCTCTCTGGGCCTCTCAGGGTACCGTGCTGGAACAACAGCAGCTCACAGTCAAGGTGCTTACATATTGTCAATGGTGGCCGGTCAAGACACAAAAGCAAACATCCGCCAGTTCCACTACATGGTGGTATGTTCCCAAACAAATAGTCAAGCTGTCCATTAAATTAGGGATAGAAGGCAATTCCCCATAGTCCATAGTCATTCGCCAGGGCTGTCCTGGGGGTGAGGGATGACCTTGACCTCACCCTCAGCTCCCACGGAGGACTCAGCAAGCCTTTCCTCCTGGGACTACAAGTCCTGCATCCCGGCTGCCTCAGCAAGCACTTCCCAGCCCACAGGGCTGCAAGGACCTTAGCTTTCTCCGGCCTTTGCTGGTTGGGGAACCATCCACGTCTTTCCACCCCTCCACGGGGGTCCAGCTCTTCGGCAGCTGCTCCTCCTGGTCTTCCTACAACTGAGTGTTCATACGCACAAACTGCGCCACCGCCCTTCGGAGAGCTTTGGCCGGCACCGTACCCTGCTCGCTGGGCCATGTGTAGTGCAGGGGATCCTGCCGACTACGCCATGTGTCATGTGGGGTGTCCCGCGGGGTCTCCGCTCCCGCTCCCCACACAAGAACGCAGGACATGGTGAGGCCAAAAAGGAACACCCACGGAGCCATCGGTAGGGGAGTCACACCACTATACTCTCGCTGGTGGCTGGGTTGGAGACACAGGAACAGGAGCTACACAATTCTCAACCCTCACTGTGCCGCTTGCAGACTCAGCCACCATCTTCTTGCTAGCTCCCCCTTCTTTTTTTCCTGCTAGCATAGCCACAGCAGTTCTATTCGTGGCCAATGGCTCACTGGTTACAGCTGACGGCCAACTAGCCACAGCTGATGGCCATTTGATCACAGTCAACGGCCATTTACTACCTGAGCCAGCACCTTTCTATGTGAGGCCGAGAGCCTGGAAACTGCTTTTTGGGGCTCTGTCCCCACACCTATCAACATCGTACCCTGTGTATAGTAGGTTCTCAGTAAATATTAAGTGAATTATGTACATGTCACTTGAATAAATCTCTAGCAATGTGGATTTTAGTGATAAATATGGCATTTTAAGATGTTTTATGAGTAGAAGAACACTAATAAGCCGTAGTAGACTACTTATTGAGATGACTTGGGTTTGTTTCACTATTTTGTTTTTCTCTCTGGCTCACTTGTCTTGTCATTGCAATTGTACTGTTCACATACGTAAGGAAGGTTATATGTGGGAGGATATTATTCAGACTGAGGTCATGTTATTTCAGAATTAGATGTGGTTCACATGACTAAAAGCTTCTTTGTTTGACACTCAGGCACTAGTCTGACTAGTTCTGTCATTTTTAGCAGAATATTTCCCTAATCTACTTATTTCCCAGTCTTCATAACAATAACCTGTGTGGGTTGAAAAAAATTATTTTTGCTCGTTTTACACTATTAGCATTTGTTTTTGTCTTAGAAGATATGTAAGGGGGGGACGTTATGAAACTTGTTATTCTACCACAGAATAAATATAACAATAGGTGACACTACCTACAGAGGACAACACAGAATGAGAATTAAATCACAGAGTAATAAATATATGATAGATTTTTATTTTTAAAGGATGAAAGCATGTTTGTGAACATTCCAACTTTACGTTTTTGACGTATGAAAGTATTTATATGTCCAGAGACTCATACACTTACATCTTCTAGTTAGATTCAAATGTGTCTATTTTGAGGGGAAGAAATATCATTAAACAACTGTCGTTGTAAAGAAAATAGATGCTTGTTTATAGTGTTGCCACCCTAATCCAAGTATTCTATATTAAAAACAAGTGGTTTACCAGCAAAGACATAGGAACATTTTTAGGTGGCTACAGGCATTCACCTTATTAGGGGTTTTCAAAGCCTAAATCTACATAAATCTTTGACTCTGACAACTATAACAAAGACTGGTAAGTCTGGGTAAGTGAGAGATACACTAGTGTAACCCTTCATTTTATAACAAACAAAGAGCAGTGAGTTGTTAAGAAAATGGTTTTGGAATCAGGGTTGGGGTGTTGGTGTCACAACTGTTGCACTGAGGACCTATGATTCTTGGTCAAATTCTTTAACCTATCCCTGTCAGCTTGCGAGGTGCTCAGATGGTCAACTAAGAAAGTGAGTCACACTGAAAATAATAATCAAGTCTCTATTCACATACTGTGACTGTGCTAGAGGCAAAAAATGACACTGACTCCCATTTCCCCACATGAAAGGGCAGCAGGTGGGGGTCAGTGGATCAGTGCAGATGGAGGGAGTTGTCTCATGGCAGAGGAGCACTGCACAAAAGGATTATTTATTGGTTAAAGGGGAGGGAGAGAAGAAAAGGCTAGGAGTGGGAAAGTCAAGAACCCCCTGATGAGGATGTCTCTACCTAGCTGAGCCGTCTGAAGGTGCCTAAGCTAAAGCCCTTGATAAGGAATGTCCAAATGGAGGTGAGCTAGGAGGCAGCTATGTGTATGAGCATGGCTGGCCCAGAGATACTGAGGCTTTTACTGGAACTCCCTTCAGTACTGGATGTACTGTACTAGCTGTGATCCACATCTGTGGGGAGGGCAGCTTTCCCCAGGGGCCATGGCATGCAAAGCCTTTGCAATTGCCGATGTTTAGTCATGAAAGATTTCACATAGGATTTTTTTCCTGGAGCTGGACTCCTCACTCATTAGTAGGCAGAATAGTCTTCAGTAATTTATAAGTTGAAAATTCAACAGCTTAACATAATTCATTTCTATTTCTCTTTCATATTTATCAAGCAGAACTTTGCCAAATGAGGGATTAGGAATCCAGACTTTTTTTTTTTTATTTAATAGTATTGTCATTATACCATGTGGCCTTTGAAGTCATAGAAGAAGGAAAATATATAAAATAAAAAACCCTCAGGAACTTATGACCTGTCCTAAAAATGTCATTTGTCACCCCTGCTCACATCTCATTGCCAGAACCCAGTCATATGCCTATAAACTATCTATAAGGAATACTGGGTAATGTGGACTGCCTCTCTGAAGAAAAAAATCAAACACAATTTGATGGGGAAAAAAAAAAATAGCATTGGCTCTACAACCCACTCTGAGATTTTCGTCACGTTTAAATGCCTATAGTAATACTTCAAAATATTTTTTAAGGGTTAAGTGAGAAATACCTACTTGATTGGTATCACATCTGAAACACATTAAACTATCATTCAATACTAACTATCATTATTAATATCACCTGAGGAAATTCCAGATATCCTTAGCATATACTTATTCTTTGACAAACACCAAGAGGTATGCAAAAGCAGCTGTGATAATAAAAGGTGCAATCCATTGTTCTCAAACTTCACTGAGGGGAGAACAGTAAAAGAGCAAAAAAATAGAGAAGAAAGCGTATTAATAATAGTAAAAGAAAAACTGTTTCAAAAGGAATATTAAACAATAGAATTAAAATATCAAAGGAGTGGAAAATTAGACATATAGACCATAAGGAATAAAACAACAGAACATGAAAATGTAACAGATGAGAATTTCAGGGAAAAAAATAAAAACTTAAGTTGGAAAACAAGAAGAAATTAAGTTGGAAAAATAGAAGTTTAAGTTGCAAAAATTATGTATAGTTAATCGAGTTGGATGTGAGTCTAAACATTAATTCAACTGAACACTGAAGGCAAGGCATCTTTTAACTGGGGTTAAGATGAAGACATTTTTCTGCATGATGGACAAAATGTTTTATTCATGAACATCATGCAAAACTTAAATAAATCACAGAGATGTCCTCACAAAAGTGTTTAAATACAAAGAGTAATATTTGGCAAATAAAAAATAAAATTAAGATTGAAAAAAATAGATAATACATTTAAAATATAGGAAATTGCTTGCTAAAAAAAAAAAAGTACTATTGAAAAGGGGCATGCACCATTGTCATTAGTAATATTCTTTTATATTTACTGGCCATGGTAGACCTGCATTATTTGACAACAGTGATTTGTGTCATTATAGTACATAACTACGAAATAGCAATTAAGTATATTCATCTATAAGACATGTTACAGTTATTGTTTTGTTTAATCATAACAAATATCAATGTATAGGAAATAATATACTATGTTCAAAATCCTATACATTGTACATATTTTTAAAGTAAAGGTTTATGAAAATGATGAGTATTGATAGTAACAGTGATGATCACCATAGATTATATATATACCCACCTTTACTGCAGGAATCATCTGATGATTTCCATTCTGTTGAATTTTTTTTAAATTAAAAAAAGGGAAGAAATAACGGTGATCATATTGAACACAAAGAAGCGTTTGCCAGAGCAGAAATTTTCTATGTGGTTTCCTTATCTTTCCAATTTCTCAAATATTCCATTGTAAATACAGATTTTTATTCCAAACATCTACCACTAAAATGTAAGGTTCTCATCTTAATATTAGATCTATTTGCTTCCCTTCTGAGTATTTGTACCTATTTATTACCTCTTCATGTTTGATTTGTAAGCACAAGTAGCATTCTCTATCATTTGTCAATTAAATAATGAGAGATATTTGAAACAAAAATTAGTTAAAGGGGAATATCACTAGGATCAGTTGCACATCGAGTACCAACAGTTGGTGAACAAAGCAGTCTTTGCTGAATATTCCCTTAGTGTTACAAAGCAAATTTTGGGTCTAAGAACTGGCTTCCACCAAACAGTGCTAAATACTGTCATGCATATGCCATTGTAATTTGAGTTATACTTTCACCAGTATTGATAGGAAGTAGGATGAGCACTGATGTTACAACAAAACAAATAAATAAAGCACATGAATGGCATAATTTACCAAGATCACTTTATTCCAGCTTTGTAAATCACATTTATCTAATCAAAACACTTTACATAGCACATGCAGGTGTCTCTAGTGCTTTAAAATCCAATATTAAACAGAAAATACAGTAAATTTTTGCCATTTATACTTTGTATTTAATGGGAATAATGCATATCTTTACCCACAGCTTGTAATTATCAGGAAATATTTACAAGTAGCAAATAGAAACTTTGTTATCTTATCAACTGAAAGTAATGAGGGACAATTATAAAAACCACTTTTTAAAGTACCACATATCATTTTATAAAGACAATGCTTAAATCTATTTTTTCCTTAGTT
Organism: Rhinolophus ferrumequinum; assembly: GCF_004115265.2. Taxonomy (NCBI): domain Eukaryota; kingdom Metazoa; phylum Chordata; class Mammalia; order Chiroptera; family Rhinolophidae; genus Rhinolophus; species Rhinolophus ferrumequinum. The sequence goes on along the minus strand of NC_046294.1, from coordinate 67,784,011 downwards.
TCAGGTGTCCAAAACAATGTAATAGTTAGACATTTACACCCCTCACAAAGTGATAACCCCCTACCCCAATCTACTACCCCTCTGACATCACGTATAGCTGTTACAATTCCATGAGTCTATTCCCTATGCTGTACTCCATATCCTGTAATGATATATATATAATTATAATTGACATTCAATATTATTCAGCTTCAGGTGTACAGCACAGTCCATGAAGTGGTCTCCCTAATAGGACAAGTGCCCATCTGACACTCTAAAAAATCTTTACAACATTGTTGATTATATTCCCCAAACTGTCTTTTTTTCGTATCCCATGGCAATATTGTGGTTACCAATTTGTGCTTTCTATTCCTCTCACCTTCTCCATCATCCCCACACCCCTCCCGTCTAGCAACCATCAGTTTTTTTCTCCATTATCTCTGAGACTATTTCTGCTTAGTTTGCTCATTTATTCCGTTCTTTAGATTCCACATAGAAGTGAGATCCTATGGTATTTGTCTTTCTCTGTCTGACTTATTTCACTTAACATAATGTTCTCTAGGTCCATCCATATCATTGCAAATGTAAGATTTCATTCTTCTTTATGGTCGAGTAATACTCCATTGTATCAATGTGCCACAATTTCTTAAACCAGCCATCTACTGATGGGCATTTCGGTTATTTCCAAGTCTTGGCTATTGTGAATACTTTTCCAATAAATAAAGTGCATAATTTTTTTTTTTTTCAAATTAGAGTTTTGGATTTCTCTGGATAGATACCTAAGAGTGGAATTGCAGGGTCATAAGGTAGTTCCATTTCCAGGTTTTAAGATACCTCCATACTGATTTCCATAGTGGCTGCACCAATCTGCAATCCCACCAGCAGTGCACAAATGTTCCCTTTTCTCCACATCCTTGACAGCATTTGTTGTTTGTTGATTTATTGATGATAGCTATTCTAACTGGAGTGAGTTGGTATCTCTTGTGGTTTTTATTTACATTTCTCTAATGATTAGTGAGGTTGAGCATTTTTTCATATGTCCTGTATGTCCTCTTTAGAAACATGTCTCTTCATGTCCTTTGCCCATTTTTTAATTGGGTTGTTTGATGTTTTGGTGTTGAGTTGAATGAGCTTTTTATAAATTTTGGATATTAACCCCTTACCAGATGTATCAGTGACAAATATCGTCTCCCATTCAGTAGAATTCCTTTTTGTTTTATTGATGGTTTCCTTTGCTGTGAAAAAACTTTTTAGTTTGATGTAATCCCATGTTTATTTTTTCTTTCACTTCCCTTGCCAGAAGGGATATATCAGTAAATATTACTAAGGGTAATGTCTGCAAATTTACTTCCTATATTTTCTTCTGGGAGATTTATGGTTTCAGATATTACATTTAAGTCTTTAATCCATTTTGAATTTATTCTCATATATAGCATAAGGAAGTGGTCCAGCTTCATTTTTTTTTGCATGTGTCTGTCCAGTTTTCCCAGCACCATTTATTGAATAGACTTTCTTTACCCCAGTGTAAGTTCTTGCTTCCATTGTCATAGATTAAATGATCGTATAGGTATAGATATATTTCTGGGCTCTCTATTCTGTTCCATTGATCTATGTGTCTGTTTTGGTTTTTTTTGTTGTTGTTGTTGTTTTTTTGCCAGTTTTAATTGCTATAGCCTTGTAATATGATTTCGTGTTAGTTAGCATGATACCTCCCACTTTGTTCTTATTTCTCAAGATTGCCATTGCTATTCAGGATCTTTTATGGTTCCATATAAATTTTAGGATTACATGTTCTATTTCTGTAAAAAATAGAAATGGCATTGAATCTATATATTGCCTTAGGTATTATAGTATGGACATTTTAACTATATTAATTCTTCCTATCTGTGAGCATGGTATGTGTTTCCATGTATTTGCATCATTTTTAATTTCTTTAGTGTCTTATATTTTTCTGAGACAGATCTTTTACTTCTTTGGTTAAATTTATTCCTAAGTATTTTATAGTTTTGAAGTAATTATAAATGGGATTATTTTCTTAATTTCTCTAATAGTTTAATATTGATGCATACAAATGCAACTGATTTCTGAATATTAATTTGTATCCTGCTACTTCACTAAATTCATTTATCAGTTTTAATAGATTTTTGGTGGAGTCTCTGGGGTTCTCTAAAAATATGGAATGCTCTGCGTCCATCCTTGCGCAGGGGCCATGCTAATCTTCTCTGTATCATTCCAATTTTAGTATATGTACTGCTGAAGTGAGCACTGCTTAAATCTATTTTTGATGTGGTACTGTGTAATTTCCATCTTTGCTATAGTAAGTTGGATTGCCAAACTGAACATGATATTCATTATTTTTGTCTGATCTCAGATTTATAATCTTGGCAGATATTTTAAGTCATGTGATAAGTATAAAATAACAAAAATGTATAAAAGTGGCTTTAAAATACTTTACTCCAGGTTAGAAATTATTTATTTTTGAGGTGCTTAAAATTAGAAATTAGTAAGCACTAAGAATTTTATATTTGCCCACATTTGTTAATTCTGGTGTTCTTCATCTCTTCTAGTATATTCAAGTTCCCATTCGGTATACGGCACCTTTCATTATTTCTTATATAAACCTGCTGAAAACAAATTCTCTCAGGTTTCATACATCAGAAAATATTTGTACTTCAACCAAAATTTTGAAGGATACATTCAATGGATATAGAATTCAAGAATTTTTTAATTCATCTCTGTTCATATGTCATTCCTTTGCTTCTTTTGTCTTCTGATCTCCATTTTTTCTGATAAGACCACAATTCTTATTCTTGTCATCTGACAAATCATGTCTTTTTCTCTGGATACTATGTGATTTTCTCTATAACATTAGCGTTCAGAAGTTGTACTGTCATGTGACCAGCTTTGCTTTTCTTTATACTTATTCAGATTTGTGTTCACTGAGCTTCTTGAATCTGTAATGTTGATTTTTTTTTATCAAATGTTGGAGGGTTTTTGCTTTTATTTCTTAAACTTTTTTTTATTTCAACATCATTCTTTTCTCTTTACAAGTAATGAAAGATTTTGTTTATTTTCCCACAGATCTCTGAGACTCTACTTTCCCTATGTTTTCTTTTCTACAGGTTGGATAATTTAGAAAAAAAAAAAAAGACTGTCTTTAAGTTTACTGATATTTGCTATTTCCCATTAGCTGTTAATCTTTACCAGTGACCATTTAATTTGTTTCCGTAATTTTCTGTTCTATAACATTTTTTTCATTTAATAATTAATTACTGAATGGCTAGTATACTAGCAGATACTGATGTAGATGCTGAGAATAAAGTAATGAACAAAAAAGTCAAAAATTCCTACCATCGTGGAACTATTCCATTCTAGGGTAGAAGAGAGTCAAAGCAATGATTAAGTAATATGAGCACTGTGTCAATAAAATTACTATAGGGAAAAATAAAGCAGAGAAGAGCAAAAGTGGGGTAAAGAGATTACAGTGTTTTTAAAATATTTGTATTTATTTTTGAGAAGTAAAAAATATATGTATTTAAGGTAAGAAACATGATGTTTTGATATATGTATTGTGAAATGATTACTACAATCAAACTAATTAACACATGCATCACTTCCCATAGTTACCTTTATTTATTTTGTGTGGTGAACACAGTTGATATCTACTCTCTCAGTAAATTTCAAGTATATATTAACTACAGTCACCAAGCTGGACATTGTTTCCAGGACACTATAATTCCCTTTTGAATCTCAATTATGTTTTCATTTTTCTGCTGAAATCATATATATATATATATATATATATATATATATATATATATATATGTTAAAATTGTTTATCTTTATTTTATTATATTTCTTAGTTCTTTAAACATACATATAACAGTTGCTTTAAAGCTTTTTATGCTCAATATAATATCTTGTTTCTTTATATGATTTACAAATTTGCATATTAAAAATTATGGATTATACTATATGGATTCTTTATTAGTGTTGTTTCTTAGTACCAGAGTAAAGGATTGACTTTGCCCAAAGAGAGGTTTTGCCTTTACCTTCAATTCCTAAGAGATAACTTCTAAATCCTTGGAATGGCCCACTTGATTTAAAAAAATCTGTTGGGCATGGCCGGTTAGTTCAGTTGGTTGGATCTCAGTTCTCTTAAGAACAAGTTTGCCAGTTTGATCCCCACCCGGACCACTGTGAGCTACGCCCTCCACAACTAGATTGAAACAACTACTTGATTTGGAGCTGATGGGTCCTGGAAAAACACACTTAAAATAAATAAAAATATAAAATATAAAATAAATCTGTTAACTTGATTTCTGGAGGGGCTGGAGAGTAAAGTCAGCCATAGCGCTTGACCTAGCCACAGTAAAAATGCTGACACAAACTGTTGGATGAGTTCTGATTGGCAGTACTCTGTACATTTTGTCACACATCATTTCTAGGAGAAACTGACACTGTCTGCATGACCCCCTGGGAGAAGACAACTAGAAGCTCTACGCCTCGTGTCTCTTGACCCTCACCTATGTGCTTCTTCCCTCTACAGACTTCAATCTGTATCTTTTGACTGTAATAAGTCATAGCCATGAACATCATTGCTTTTCTGTGATCCGTGAGTCCATCTCCTGAATTATTAAATCTGAGAGTGATATTGTGGGTCTCCGAACCTGAAATTGGTGTCAGAAATGATGGTCTTGGGAGCTCCTACATTGGCAACAAGGCTAACTTCTCGCAGACTGTTATAAATGTATGTAGGATTTGTTTCAAACTCTTTTTTAAAGGATGGTCTGTGAAAAGCCCAAAGAATTTCTCATGCCTTTCTAATTTTACAAACCTCCTAATACTTTTTCCTGAAGTGCATTTTCTTGGGGCTTGATTTTGGACTTTGTCAGCACAGATATAGAATGCATCTTAATATAGGATGTTGGTTCTTATTAGAAGTGTAATGAAAGCCTACATTAAGTATAATTTAGATGCCAGAATTTCCTTCTTATAACTTAGAGTATGATATAATGTAGAATAGGGGTGGGCAAACATTTTCTGTAAAGGGCATTCTTTTCACCAATATATTGTAATACATTGAATTAAGGAGGTCTTCTTCATCATCATTAAAATGCTCTGCAGTAGCTCTCTTCTGCACTTCAGCCATAGAAGAAGGTACTGCAAGATCCTGATTTTAATGGCAATGATGATATCCCAGAGTGACAACAGTTAGATCATAGGTCTCAAACACCAGAGACAAGGTGTACATGGTAACTGTATTGGATAGTAGGATGGGAATGGTAACTGTAATTCTGTGATTTGTGTAGTGTTTGGTCGGGGTAAATAAGTCACGGTGTTCCTGGGTTTGAAATAGACAGGTAGCTATCTAAATTCTTATTTGATCTATGATCAACTTTAAAAAAAAAAAAAATCTTCTGGATCTGAGGAACAGATTATTCACCTATTCCAAAAGTAGGTCAGGAATTTAATCCCCTTCTTACGATTAAGACAGTCTACAGATTCAGAGCCTCTTAATAAAGAGGACGAAGGTGTTCCTAAAGGGAATCCCTGAAATATTTTAATAAATACTTACCATAAATATTCTCCTAGGCTGGTAAATAGTGACCTGTAGTAACCTGTTAGATGGGTTGTTCATTGAGGAAAAGACGTAATATGCACATTTTCAGAAGTTATAATTGAGGTCTATTACTGTGGGGGTTATAGACATCAGTGATAAATGGAGTGCTGCTCAGCCCACTGATAATCAGCTCAGTGGGTTTTTGAATAAACTCTATGATTATGACTCTAGGACCTACGTGGTCTGACAATTAAGTTCGCGAACTTGTTGCAATGATGTTGCTAACCTTTTTTGATATCAGAGGGATTATTCATTTTGAATTTGTACCAACTGGACAAACAGTTTACTATTTGGAAGTGCTGAAAAACGTGCATGAAAAAGTTAGACGACCTGAACTTTTTCCCAAAAATCCATGGCTCTTGCATCACCACAATGCACCCACACATGGCACGGTCTGTGAGGGGATTTTTAGCCATTAAACAAATAACTGTATTGGAACACCCTCCCTACTCACCTGATCTGGCCCCCGATGACTTCTTTATTTACCTGAAGATAAAGGAAATATTGAAAGAAAGCCATTTTGATGACATTCAGGACATCAAGTGTAATACGACAACAGCTCTGGTAGCCATTCCAGAAAAATAGTCCCGAAATCTCTTTGAAGGGTGGACTAGACTCTGGCATCAGTGCATAGGTTCACAAAAAGAGTACTTTGAAGGTGACAATAGTGATATTCAGCAATGAGATATGTAGCACTTTTTCTAGGACGAGTTCTCGAACTTAATTGTCTGAACCTCATAGATTCATAGGGTCATATACATACTCAGCATATTGTAGAATATCTATGTTTTTCCCCGGTAGTCAAAGGGTATTAAGTTAGCAATGACCAGCTGACGTATGTGAAACTGGTCTCAATCAAAATAATAAATAAAATGTAATACTGCATACTTGGAAGGTCATAAGGATTAATACCACTACAAAGTATTTGAAATATGGAAAGTGATGATTTTTATTAACTTCTACATAATTCAATATTTTCTTGTGTGTGTAGAAGACAGATGACTCTTGAAGTATTATTTTATATTTCCATTTTCATTGAGATATAATTGACTACAGCACTGCATAAATATATATATTTTTTTTTACTTAAAGCTTATTGGGGTGACAATTGTTAGTAAAGTTACACAGATTCCAGGTGTACAATTCTGTATCACATCATCTATAAATTCCATTGTGTGTTCACCACCCAGAGTCAGTTCTCCTTCCATCACCATATATTTGATCCCCTTTACCCTCAATCACTGCATAAATTTAAGGTATGCAGCATAATGACTTGACTTATATATACTGTGAAATGATGAGCACAGTAAGTTTAGTTAATATCCATCATCTTATATAGTTACAAAAAAAAATGAAAGAAAGAAATGTTTTTTTTTGTTTGTTTGTTTTTCTTTTTCTGCAATGAGAACTCAGGATTGGCTCTCTTAACAACTTTCATATGCATTACACAATGGTGTTAACTATAGTCATCATGTTGTATCCTACGTTCCTAGTACTTATTTATCTTATAACCAGAAATTTGTACCTTTAACCATATTCATCCAATTCCCTTACTCACCACCCCTTGCCTCTGGTAACCACAAATCTGATCTCTTTTTCTGAATTTGCTTATTTGTTTGTTTGTTTGTTTTCTAGATTCTACATATAAGTGAGTCCATACAGTATTTGTCTATCTCTGCTTGACTTATTTCACTAGCATCAAGCCCTCAAGGTCCATACAAATTATTGAAAATGGCAGGATTTCCTTCTTTTCAATGGCTGAGTAATACATGTATGTGTGTGTGTGTGTGTGTGTGTGTGTGTGTGTGTGTGTGTATATATATATATATACACACACACACACACATATGTATATATATATGATACATACCATAACTTCTTTATCCATTCATCCATTCATACATCAATGGACAAGTAGAAGTATGTGCACTGCTTTATAATTGTGATGAGGGATGTGTTGGGGATCTAGAGAGGGAACCTTTTCATATCCCCGTAGCCTGCATTAATGAAACTAAGGGAGTTAGTAATCAACAGAAAAATATTAGGAATCTAGATCTTGACTCAGATTCTCCAGAAATGAGATTTTTTTTTTTAATTTATTTTTAATTTATTGGGGTGACAATTGTTAGTATAATTACATAGATTTCAGGTGTGCAATTCTGTATCACATCATCCATAAGTCACACTGTGTGTTCACCACCCAGAGTCAGCTCCCCTTCCATCACCATACATTTGATCCCCCTCACCCTCATCCCCCCCCCAACCCCCTTACGCTCTGGTAACCACCAAATTACGTTCCCCAGATTAATTTTCAAACCCCGTGGCCATCCTGTGGTCACCGACTGCCCTCCAATCCCCTCACCCTCCCCCCCACCCCCCACCCCTCCCGCCCATCTAGCAACCCTCAGTATGAGATTTTTTTTAATCATCTTCTAAAATAAAGAACTCAAATTAGCTGAGAAGTAGGATAGTGAATGAAAGCATTTATTAACAATCATGGCTTCACTAACAATTTCAAACAAGATTTATAGTAACTAAGCAAATTTTCTTCCGTGTTTTGTACATTCATTTGTATATATTAACCACATTTATTCTCCTCTTCCCCCTACTATTTTATATAAGGTATTCTAGTGAGGGTTAAAATAATAAGTCGAGAAAATCAAAGGGAGATTTTAACTGAAAAATATGTGGAATGAATAACAACTTATTTGTATGGAAACAGTGATTGTGCTGTGGTCTCTCCTTTTTCCAGGAGAAGATGAACACATCTTAGTTTGTACAATGCATAATTTCATCATGTTATAAAGAAAAATACTCTAGTTGGCGTTGTTCTTTTAAGTTAAATATTGATGAGACTGTGTATGGACGCTTGATGGGGAAAGGGGTAAATGGATCAGGCTGTCTCATATCAATTCAGTGTTCTCCTCTCTATCACAGGGACTGGAAGTTAAGAAACTACATATTTAAGAAACCCTGCTATCAGGGTTTCAAATTTGAAATTGCCAGTGAAAAGTGCTCCCTACAAGATTTGAAAGATAAACAGAAACCATTGTTTCTGCGATAGGATTGGCAAGAATGTGACAGCTTCAGCAGATACCATAACAATTTTTTGCAAGTAGCTCTGAACATCCTGTGCCAAATTATGAATTTTGGTGCTACAGACAGTTCATCGGAAGTGATTTCTGCAATTTCTGTTTTTCCTGAATTTCTGAATGCTAGATGTTACTTTCTTTACCGCCTTTATCTTCACTACCTCTATCCCTCTAAAGTTTTGTAAACCTCTAATTTTCTGATGTATATCCTATTTACTTTAAAAACTAGAGTCAACCCCTTTCTACTTAACAAAGTAGACCAAATTCTTGATTGATCCTATACTGAAATGTATCCTTCAGAGACTCTGAAAATAGTCGTTTTTCGGCTTTAGATAAGGGAAATGCATGACTGTACTTTGTTACATATACCTTCATGTTTAATAGGCAAGTAAAAATGCATAAAGTAAAAATATATATATGTTATAAGAACATGGTACTTTTTATTATTTTGTACTTTTTTTTATTAAAAGTATGATTTCAAAGTTTGGAACTTTGATTACTTCCCTGATTATAATGATTCAAAGCCTAGGACAAAGATTACACTTGGCATGTGTTTTACCCATGTTTCCTTTGGTGAGGTATGCTGAGGCTAGATGCTGATCAAGAGGGAGAAACTGGAAAAACTTTTACAGGTTTTGTTATACTTACAGTTGGCTAAAAAGAACATAGGATGCCACACAGACACACTCGGGAAGCACAGCGACCAGTCACATGAGGCAGAGGGAAAGAGGGTCACTGTGGACAAGTGCTTTTATTCTTTTTTTTTTTTTTTCAGGAAGGAAAGGGTGAGTCAGAGCAAGCAGGATTAGGATTAGCTTATTTTGAATTTCTGGTACCTGGACCTGAGGTGATTGGGGCAAGTGTTTAGCATACTAGAGTGTGAAAGAATACGTGGGTGTCGACTTAATTGGCTTCTCAATAAAGAGAACTGATTGGCCTTTAGTCAGGGCCTCAAAACTGGGTCAATACAGCATTAAAAAAAAAAAAAAACAAAACTACAACATGTTACACTGTAAGGAGTATATAGTCATACTAGAGAAGAAAATATATTTTGTGTGTGTATATGCATGTGTGCCCATACGTATGGCTGCATTTTTGTGTATATGTGTGCAAACATATGCCTATGCATTTCAGCATTAATGTTTAAGGTGAGTCTTCAATGTTAAAAATCTTCATAGAGTTTTTAACACTGTTGTTTGAGGAGCACTAGCCATAATTATTAGGCAAAATGCTTTGGGATTCAGTGACCACTAGGATTTTGTAATAATGAGTATTCATAATACATAGAAGCCAATTGGTGTGGTACTAAAAATACATCCTAATTTCTTCCTGATACTTTCCAGATATCCGTATCCTTTATACCCATGTTTCTAGAAGTAAAGGTACAATCTCTGAAACAAAGTTACAATGTACAGGATATACAGATTAAGTATGGTAGAAGAAACAATCAGTGAAGACATAGACCAAATCCAAAGTAAATTATAATAAACAGAAAGAAATCACTCCAATCACATTATAGTCAATTATAGAAAACTATGGTAAGATAAATTATTAAAAGCAGCTAGAGGAATAAAATGTAACATTACATATAGGATAGTAGAGGAAAAGTTTAGATAACACTTGGGACATATTAATAAGCAAAAAGAAATTTAATTTTAACTGTGTCCTATATTTTATGTAACAACCCTACCAATAACCAAAAATATATACCATATATTTAACATATGGTAAAATCTTCATCTGATCCTCAAAGTTTTCTACCTAAGGTAAACTAGATATGAGAATTATTCATGCTTGGGTAGTAAAGGTTTGCGACTTTGTTATTTGTTCTTGTTGGCTTTCCCATGTTTATTCATTAACTTCTGCTAATTTAATATTATGGAACAGCTTAATAAAAGAGGGGTTAATATAGCATGGACCTTGGAGTTCCTATAGTATTTCTCTACCACAGTCCTGCCAGCCTTTAAGTAACCTTCCATTTTCTTGACAGTGTACCTTTATTTTCTCTTCTTTATTCAGTGTGCCCTGCCATCTTTTGGGTTAAGTTTATTTGTTTGGTTTTGTTTTTTTGCCTACTTATATTTAAAAGACTAGCTCAAAAGTAATTTCTTCTGTAAAATATTCACAAGCTCCAAAAACACACCCCCATAAAAAGAGAAAAAATTAGATTAACTAAGCTTTTCAGTAGCAGTCATTGCATATTTCTAGCAATTTCTAGCATATTTCTAGCATATTTCTAGCAATAGCAATTGTCACGATTTCATATAATTTCTCCCTAAATAGACTGAACTTCTTAATAAAAATATATTATTAGTGGTACTGTTAGTTACTATTTCCACAGGACATGGATTGTTGACTGACATGTATGTGCTCAAAATGTGGGTTCAATAAAATTAAATTTATAGGAATAAGAATGTTTTAAAAATCCTTATAGTGGCCCATAGTTTACTGACATTGTGCTAACATTGATAAAGGATAAATTCTGATATACTTTCTGGTCAGCCACCTCATACAGAAAGATATCACAAATATTTGAAGGAATTGCTGGTGTGGCTCATGGGGGAATTTATTACTAGGTTTAGCAAATGTGCTTGTACAGATCAATGGGCTGTTATGTTGACCTTTCACTGGTTGTTTGCTCTGATTCAGGCATTTACAATAAACTATGCTGTCAGCATTTCAACTCTGCTCTTCCATTCCTTTTAAAAAATGTTATGGCATCTTTGTCAATAGTCATTGCTAGAAACCCCAGTTGATGTTTTTGTTTTTGCTTATTTGCTTTTTTCTTAGTGGTGCAAAAGATTGTCTCAAAAATAGAGATTTAAAAATGTCTTCACAGAATATTACTGTTACTTACAGAATATTTGTGTGTAGTATGCAAATATCATTGAGTGTAATATGAAACTCAAACTCAAGGGTGACAGATTTGCATGACAAAAGTGGAATGTCAGCAAGCAGAATTACAAGAAATACTGGAGCAGGATGCTGTTTCAACTTTTGAGAATTAAAATATAATTTGGATATATGTCTATAGAACACATTGACAAACAAAATAGAAACAAATAGTTCAATATTAACATGCTAATACCCACACACACACACACAGATGTATGTGTCTTGTCAGTCAGATATAACATGTATGAGTGATAATATTCAGGTATCATTGATAGTTGTGATTCCAGTAATTGAAAAAAAAAAAAAATTGGAGTAGGAATTACTGCTGACATGTATTGAGGAATTTCTGTCCATTAATTCTCTAGTAAGTTCTTTTCACACATTTTCTCATATAATCTACACAACACTTATAAGTTTATAGATAAAGAAATTAAGGCGTGGAATAATTAAGTAACATGCCCACTCTTACAAGGGCTATGTGTAGGAAAACCAGAATTTGAATGCCATTGTTCTTCAAAACCATGGCAAATTTCCTCTCCAGCCTTATGTTTTGTCTTACAACATCACTAAGAAAACAAAGTTTACAACTAGATGAGAAAAATGGGGGGAGCATATTACATAACAACAAATGCCGAAGGGTAAGTTCAGTGACTGGTGTGAGAGGAGCCCAGTGATGCCACCAATGGAAAGGTTTTCAAATGAGGAAAACTAGAGTTGTGTCATGGGAGATGATAGGAAGGAATGGATTAATTCATGTATTTGGAAGATATTTATTGAATGGCTGCTACGTGCTAGATGGTGTTCTAGCTTCTGCTAGTAGAGTGCTAATTCCACAGGTAAATACTCTGCTGTTATTCAGTTAAAATTCTAATGAGAAAGGATAGACAATAATCAAGTAAACTATTAAAGGAACAAGATCATTTCAGCAAAGGGTAACTATTATGAATACAATAAAATAAGAGTGACGGAGTATAACTATTGAGGAGCTGCCTCTTTACACTGGGTGATAGGGAAGACTTCCAAAAAGTGTTGATATGGAGCTGAGACTTCAGTGACAAAAATAAACATGTTGGCATATTACTCAGGGTAAAGCTTTCTAGGAAGAGTCAATGTGGATGGCTACAGTCCTAAGACTGTGTCCCAGTCGAGGAAAAGAAATAAGGCTGGCATGGGTAAAGCGTGACAATGGCCGTATTAATATTTAGCAGGTTCTGATGTAAAAGGAAATGTGGAGCCCCGTGTTTAAAGGTATTAAGACTGACCAGACAGCAACAGCAGATGATTAAACCACAGAAGAGCCTTCTGAGCACGGAACCCTGTGTGATTGCACAGGGGGCAAGCTATATATGACTGAACAAGAAACCAGGGAAGAAGGGGAGAAGGAAAGCAAGACAGGGTTGGAGAAGGAGGAGCCAGATTATACTGAGCCCTATGAGCCGAGGAGGAGTTTGTTATTTTTATTCTACGTGTGCAGAGAAGACAATGGAGAATTTTAAACAGGAGGTGACGAGTCTGATTTATAATTAGAAAGGTGCAGTCTAGCTATTGTGCAGAATGGGATGTAGGGGTCATGATGAGGAGAATTTAAGGAAACAATTGGTAGGGAGGGTGAGTAAGTATGGAGTTTATAGAAAGTACAGGTAGGGACCAGCATTAATAAAAGAGTCAGGCAGTGAGAAGAAGCTATCAATTAGAGATATATATAAGGATGCGCACGCGCACACACACACACACACACACACACACACACAGGGGCAGTGAGACAGAGAATTAAAGGATATAACATTGCTATATTTAGACAAATATTTAGTGAGGGAAGAGCAGTGTGTTGGTAAAAGGTTACCAACTAAATCTCCAAAATTCAATATACATTTTAAATTTATTATAAATTGGCTCAGTATATATGACTTGTTCGCAAACTCATCCTAGAAAAAGTGCTACATACTTTATTGCTGAATGTCACTATGGTCACCATCGAAGTACACCCCTTGGGAAGCTATGCACTGATGCCAAAGCCTAGTCCACCCTTCAAAGCAATTTTTGAACTCTTTCTGGAATGGCCATCAGAGCTATTGTCATATTACCCTTGATGTCCTGAATGTCATCAAAATGTCTTCCTTTCAATATTTCCTTTATCTTCAGGTAAAGAAAGAAGTCACTGGGGGCCAGATCAGGTGAGTAGGGAAGGTATTCCAATACAGTTATTTGTTTACTGGCTAAAAACTTCCTCAAATTGCCATGTGAACTGGTGCATTATCGTGATACAAGAGTTCTTTCAGGACCATTTTTGCACACACTTTTCTCATGCCAAGGTTTTCATTTAAGATTTTCCTAACTGTTTCTCTATTCATGTTTACTTGGTGGGCTATGCTTCTCACAGTCAGCCAACGATTTTAATGCACAATTCCACGAATTTTTGCAATATTTTTGTCAGTTTTGCTCATTACTGGCTGCCCTGACCTCTCTTCTTCAGTGACACATTCTTTCCCCTCAGAAAAATGTTTAATCCATTTGTATACTGCCATTATCTTCATGGCATTATCCCCATAAACTTGGACTAACATGTGCCTGATTTCATTTCCACTCTTGCCAAGTTTAACAAAAAATTTAACATTTGTTTGGTGCTCTAATTCAAGCTCAGACATTTTCATGTCGGCACACAAAAACACGCAACAACAATAATGAACGTCACTGAGCAAGACACCGCCACACGTCAACAGGAACACAGCTTTAAGACACTGATATACCAAGGTTATGAAATCTTATCGTGATGTTTGTACAGTGCTGCCAAAGTAAGCGCACAGTGGCAAGTTCGCAAATGTAATTGTCAGACATTGTAGTGTACAACTTTCAGATGTCACTAAAGCACACGATTTCTTTATTGTGAACTGCATATAGATTGTTGATTCTCACAGAATGCTTTTGTTGGCTTTTTGCCCAATTTGTGTATTTGTTAGAAACCCATGGTTACAAATCATGATAAAGTGAATTTGTAATATGAATACTGCTTAGTATTTTTTTTACATTAATTATTAAGACAAGCATGAAACAACATATACATATATGGTCATTTCATTCATTTTTCAATGACCTAAGTGACTTCTATGTTGAATCAGATGTTCATTAATCAGGTTTTTTATAAATCAGATATTCATAAGTCACTGAAGTGTTTTTTGTTATGGCTCTTATATATGCTCTTTTCCCACAATCACAATCTATGCGTGCTTCGTTGTCTTTTTAAAACATTATAAGGAGGCTGAAATAAAATTTATTGTGATGTAAGAGAATAGGGATTGATATTCAAATTCTGTCTACCTTATTCATAGTCCATGGGACAATGGGCATGTTACTGAATGCTCTAGATCTCAGTCTCCTTATCTTTAAGACTTATAGTGGTGTGTACATTAAATCAGAAAATCTGATACTTCCAAGTAATAGAAGAATATGTTCTCATTTTTTGTGCTACTCACAATGTGGTCAATACAGACACGACACCTATTTAAGTTTAATCTGAATTATTAATATTTTCTCCATCACTTTGTTAAGCATAGAAGATCAACACAGTAGAGTCTTTGTAGTATTTACCAATTTCCATGATTTGAATATTCCAATTGTGTCTAATTTAAATTTAAGATTATGATGCCAACCAATGCATTGTGCTCACTGTGAAAAGTCTAATTTTCATCCATCCCCATATAATTACCCTCTACTCATTTCACCCTCCCTCCCTTCCATTTCTCTGGTAATCCCCAATCTGTTGTCTGCTATGAGTTTGTTTTTGTTTCTTTGCTTGTTTTTACCACAGATAAGTGAAATCACACAGTATTTGTCTTTCTCCATCTACTTTTTCACTTACCATAATACCCTCATGGTCCATCCATGTTGTTCCAAATGGTAAGATTTCATATTTTTAATGGCTGACTAGTATTCCATTGTGTGTGTGTATGTGTACCAAATCTGCTCTATCCATTCATCTATCAATGGGCAGTTAGGTTGCTTTTATATCTTGTCTATTGCAATTTATGCTACAATGAACAGAGTGATGAATATATCTTTCAAAGAAGTGTTTTTATATTCTTTGAAAAAATACAAAAAGTGGAATAGCTGAATAATATGGAATATGATTAATATTCCAAATTTAATAATATGGAATAGCTAAATAATATGAATAATTTTTTGAGAAATCTCCATACTGTTTTCTACAGTGGCTATGCCAATTTACATTCCCACCAACATTGTACAAGCATTCCCCTTTCTCTGTATCTTCTCTGACATGTATTTCTTGTCTTCTTATAGATAGCCATTCTAAAAGATTTGAGGTGATATCTCATTCGGATCATTTGCATTTCCCTGATGATTAGTGATTCTGAGCATCTTTTCATGTATCTTTTGGCCATGGGTACGTCTTCTTTGGAAAAATATCTGTTCAGATTATCTGTCCATTTTTAAATCAGATTTTTTTGTTTTTGTTTTGTTTTTTTGTTTTGTTTTTTGTTTGCTATTGAGTTGTATGAGTTATTCATGTATTTTGGATATTAACCCAATATTGGATATATGATTTGAAAATATTTTTTCCTAGTTGGTACTTTGTCTTTTTGTTTTGTTAATGGTTTCCTTTGCTGAGCAGAAGCTTTTTAGTTTGATGTAGTCTGACTTATTTGTCTTTTATTTTGTTTCACTTGCCTTTGGAGTCAAATCCACAAAAAACATCAATAAGACTGATGTCAAGTTGATTACAACCTATGTTCTCTTCTATGTAGTTTATGGTTTCAGGTCTTACATTCAAGTGTTTAACCTATGTTGAGCTAGTTTTTGCGTATGATGTAAGATAGTGGTCTAGTTTTATTCTTTTGCATGTGGCTGCCTAGTTTTCCCAGCACTATTTAAGGAAGAGACTTTCCTTTCTTCATTATATGTTCTTTGTTCCTTTGTTATAATTAGCTTTATTCTGTTTTTCCTCAGGATTGCTTTGGCTATTCAGGGTCTTATCGTTCCATACAAATTTCAGGACTGTTTTTTGTATTTCTGTGAAAAATCCCATTGGGATTTTGATAGGGATTGCATTGAATCTATAGATTACTCTAGGTAATATGGGCATTTTAACAATGTTAATTCTTCCAATCCATGAGTATGAAACATATTTCCATTTCTTTGTTTGTTACTTCAATTTCTTTCAACAATGTTTTATAGTTTTCAATGTATTGATTTTTTACCTCCTTGTTTAAATTTATTCCTAGGCATTTTGTGATTTTTGTTGGAATTGTAAAGGGGAATGTTTTCTTAATTTCTCTTTCTAATAATTCATTGTTAGTGCACAGAAATGCAACAGATTATTTATAGTAATTTTGTACCCTGCAACCTTCTGTATTTATTTATTATTTCTAATAGTTTCCTTTGTGGAGTTTTTGGGGTTTTCTATATATAAAATTATGTCATCCACAGAAATAGTGACACTTTTACTTCTTCTTTTCTCATTTAAATGACTTTTATTTCTTTTCTTGCCTGATTGCTCTGTCTGGGATTTTTCAATACTATGTTGAATAAAACCAGTGAGAGTGGACATCCTTGTCCACTTTTCAATACTGTGTTGGGGATACTATGTTTTTCAATACTATGTTGGGGATACTATGTTTTTCAATATTATGTAGGGATTTTTCAATACTATGTTGAATAAAAGCAGTGAGAATGGACATCCTTGTCTATTTCCTGATCTTAGAGGAAAAGCTTTTAGTTATTCACAATTGAGTATGATGTTAGGTGTGTGTTTGTCATGTATGACTTTTATTATATTGAGGTAGTTTTCTTCTATATCCATTTTATTGAGAGGTTTTAGTTTTTTGTGTTTTTTTTTAATCATAAATGTCTATTGAATCTCGTGAAATGCTTTTTTGCATCTAGAAAAAGGATCGTGTGTTTATCAGTTGTTTTGTTATGTGGTATATCACATTGATTCATTTATGGATTCATTTATGGATTGATTTATGAATATCCTTGCATACCTGAAATAAATCCCATTTGATCATAGTTTATGATCCTTGTATCGTTGTATTTTGTTTACTGATTTGTTGAAGATTTTTGCATCTATGTTCATGAAAAATATTGGCCCGTAACTCTGTGTGTGAGTGTGTTGTTCTTTTCTGGTTTTATTATCAGGGTAATGTTGGCCTTGTAAAATTAATTACACATTTCTTCTCTTCAATTTTTGGAAATGTTTGCGAAGGATAGGTAACTACATCTTTGAATGCCTGGTAGAATTTACCAGTGAAACAATACAGTCCTGGACTTTTGTTTGTTGGGGTAGTTTTGATTACTGTTTCAATCTCTCAATCTCCCTACTAGTGATCAGTCTGTTCAGATT